>NC_089803.1:15737098-15991333 GCF_029633855.1 Hoplias malabaricus | reverse complement strand
TAATAATGGGAAACACAGCAGCATGCATTTTACATAACCTCTTAATAAAAATGAAGAGCGAGTTTAAAGCCACGACCAGTCCATGTAAGAACCAGCTAGCTAACCAAATGTGGCTAACACGTTTCTCAGGAGACCTATTTCATTTTATTGTTTGCATACAGCAGTAAATACATTGAAAACAACACTTTTCTATAAGTATCTTATCTTTCTGTATTTTATAAATGTGTATATTGGTACCGGCAGATGTTTTAATGTCCCAAATTGGTGCATCCATAATTGCAAGCTTTTATCTTTCCGAGACAAATCCTTGTTCACTTTTATTTCAGATCTCAAAAAGATAAAAAATAAATAAATAAATCCACAGGTGTTTGTGTCCATCCTCCCACTGTGAGAAGGAGAGCTCAATGCTAAATAGACGTGAAGCTGTCTCTAAACCCTTGATGAGAAATGAACAATGACACTAATGGACATCACTGAATGAGCTTGGGTTCCTTGGATCCTGAGAAATGTGACCAAATTACAACAGTGAACTTTCCTACTGGGAAAAACATCCCTGAGGATTTCTCCTGGAAAAGAATGGCAGCCGTAATAAAGACAAGCAGTACACACTGTGAAACCTGAACAAATGTGTCCTGGGAGTTTGAGACTTCTATGTCTTTTTTTGGTAAATATGTACTGCTTTTTTCCCCTGACACTGGAAAATGTACAACCTGTACTTAACGACACTGTACTTTTAGACAGACAGAGACAAACAGACAAAATCTGGTACCGCAAGGTCCAGTATCGGTAGGAGTGTTATTCTCCCACAGTGTCTGAAGACTGGCCGTCCTCTCGGCTGGCTTTAGCGTCAGTCTCTTCATCACTCTCCTACAACACAAACACACACGAGTAAACACAGATGAAGAGAATAACCTGTCTTAGAGAGAGAGAGACATACACACAGTCAAATACGTAAAGACAGACAGACGTACACAGGGTTTAGTCCTGGACAGTGCTCCTGTATGTTATTGCCAATCTGAGCGATGATTTCATCAACTTCCTCATTAGAGCCGAGCTTCAGAACCAGCTGGCCTTTGTCATGGTCCACAACCAACTGCAAACACGCACAAAGAGAGAGAGAGAGAGAGAGAGAGAGAGAGAGAGAGAGAGAGAGAGAGAGAGAGAGAGAGAGAGAGAGAGAGAGAGAGAGAGAGAGAGAATACAGATTTCAATTTTCCTTGGCCAGCTTGTTCAAAACACCTTAACATCAATGTGCACGTCCTTCATGAGCTCAGCTGCATCTCTGTGAAGGAGCACTGATGTGGGATCAGTAGTTTGATGTTATATAAACACAGCTAAACTTATTCAGTCTAATGAATTTTTTGTTTCCTCAAGAAAAGGTGGGGAATTAAACTAATATCCTGGATACGTATATGTCCAAAAGACTGAGTCACAGGTTGCACAGAAGCCACAGGTCAAATGCACAGTTAGAGGGGCATAACTCAGTGCAGAGGAACTGTGTCATTTGGAGCATGAGTTTTCGTAAACATTCAAAGACAAAGTCTAGACAAACACACCTGGTTGGGTTTGCTGCTGCTGATGGCTTGAATGTCAAACAAATTGAAGGATTGTTCTGTCTGGAAGAAAATAGAGTATTAGTTGAGAAACATTGAACATTTTTGCAAGAGTCGACCACCAATACACTCTCAGGTTTTTACTGGACTAGTACCTGTCACTTTAAAACCTTTAGGTCTGCCTCCACTGTGTCTGAACGGTGCCCTTTTCACTATATAGTGCGCTTTTTTGGGGTTCTGCCATTTTGTCAGTAGTGTCGCAGTCACACAGCTCCAGGGACCTGGAGGTTGTGGGTTCGAGTCCCGCTCCGGGTGAATGTCTGTGAGGAGTGTGGTGTGTTCTCCCTGTGTCTGCGTGGGTTTCCTCCGGGTGACTGTCTGTGAGGAGTGTGGTGTGTTCTCTCTGTGTCTGCGTGGGTTTCCTCCAGGTGCTTCAGATTCCTCCCACAGTCCAAAAGCACACGTTGGTAGGTGGATTGGAGACTCAAGTGTGTGAGTGAATGTGTGTGTCTGTGTTGCCCTGTGAAGGACTGGTGCCCCCTCCAGGGTGTATTCCTGCCTTGCACCCAATGATTCCAGGTAGGCTCTGGACCCACCGTGACCCTGAACTGGATAAGGGTTACAGATAATCTGAAAACATAGTGGACAGTTTTCTGTGACTCAAACAATCCCACAATGCACTGCAAATAGTAGTGTACACTAACAGATATCTGATTACCCATAATACACTGCATTGTTTGGTAAAAACCCACATGAGGTAGTGTCTGAAATCATTCACTACCCTCCTGAATTCAGTTCCCTACAATATTGCACAATATAGAGAATAATATAGGGAAGAGTGAATAGAGAGCCATTTCTGACACATGGCTGGTATTCACTGGCCAATAACAGCTCTTTTATTCAGTAGTTTCAGCAAATTCTCAAACACTGTGTGTTAACTTAGCCCAGATGATACAGATTTTCTGGTGACAAACACATTCAGAAAAAACAATCATCATCCAAAGTCATGTTGGATCACAGCCTTAATGTGAAACTCACAGTGTGAAACGTCTGACACCGAGGGCGTCATTTCATCGGCTTTATGCGGTGCAAGTCCACAAATTAATTAATAATCAATTAAATGCTTTAAGATCGGTGATGTCGGTCAAAAAGGCCAAAATATTGCGCAGTGTAAACCAGCATTTAGAAAATGTTGCTGAATCATATTCCAGTGCAGTATTATTTTAAATAAGTTGCTTGCACCCATTTACTTTCCTGACTCCAGAACGTGTCTCATACTTTAATAGTTTAAAGATTATGAAAATGTACAAATCACCTACTTTCTGTGGCCAAGTGAAAGTACTTTTTAAAAGCATTCAAATAAAAACAAACAGAGTTTATGTTCAGTGTTACCCCTTGAGTCCTGCTGTGTCATAACACTCCAAGTGAACAAAAACTGTACTGACACCCCCCCCCCTTACAGTTATTATTATATTTTTGTAAATGTTTGGAAAAACTACAAAAGAAACACTGGAGACACAATGACACAGTGAGGCAATTGTAGACGCTGGAAACACTCGCCCATTATACACATGAACTCACACACTCACAGAGACATACAAATTCACTCTCTCTCTCACTCACACACACACACAAGAGAGCAAAAACAATGAGAGTTCACAGGGGGCCTTGTGTATCTGAGGTCAACCTAAACCAGCAAAAACCTTCCTGTTTGAATGTGTGTGTATGTGAGTGAGTGTGTGTGTGTGTCCAGCTGTTCAGATCTGGCCTTGTTTCTCCCATTGTGAGCTCATGGGAAAAATTCAGAGACACACACACACACACACACACACACACACACACACACACACACACACACACACTTACAACCAGTTAGTTATAGTAGTTAAAGTCCTTAGGAAATAATAATAATACAATAAACAATAATAAGTAATACATTAAATGTACACACAGACACATGGTACCAGCTGTAAAAGCAGCTGGTGGGAAAAGAAAACGGGAACAATTTGTACAAAGAAGTGAGAGCTAGAGGAAAAAGAATGAGGAGAGAGAGAGAGAGTTAACTCTGAAAACATACAACCCCTCTGACTATACAACCGTCGCACACAGACTGGTCTAAACCTACAGGTGTTGCTGTAGATCAGATCTGATCATCCGTGAATGTGAGTCATGAACAAGTTCTCACTCACCCTGGCGGGGACTCGGGGGGTCAGCAGAAAAGCCCGGTGTGGAGCGAGAGCCTGAGGAAAGGGAGAAGAAATGATTAGAGCGTGACTCCAGCTGGACCATTACAAACCACCACAGTGATCAGATCAGACTAATAACACACGAGTTTAAATGCCTCCAAACTGTAGGAAGCATTATCAGATGATATTAGGGTCTGGATTAGAGTTGGCGGGGTCTGTGGAAACTTGTGTCCCACCGAGGGTTTCTCTGGAGGTCAAAGGAAGTAAATAAAAAAAAAAAAAAAAAAAAAATGAAAACAAAGAAAAAGGACATGTGGGCATTCTTTAAAAATAGCACTGATTTGGCTTGTTTTCGTTCACATTCTCACTCATTCCGCACCCTCCGTCTTTACTAGATATAATAGATTATTCTAGTGCTCACACTTAATTGAATTTGATATAGAGATAGGGGAAGGTTTAAAGCAATGCAAATTCCATTAGTGTTTGCAATAAATTCAGTTTAAGATTTTACATTGAAAGTATATATCTTCAAGTCTGCTTCTCGCTCAGTCGTCCTAAATGTAAGGTAGAGATAGGTAGCCTCGCTGGAATCAGTCCAGAGCCTACCTGGAATCATTGGGTGCAAGGCAGGAACACACCCTGGAGGGGGCGCCAGTCTTTCACAGGGCAACACACACTCACACACTCACAACTACGGACAGTTTTGAGTCGCCAATCCATCTACCAACATGTGTTTTTGGACTGTGGGAGGAAACCAGAGCACCCAGAGGAAACCCACGCAGACACGGGGAAAACACACCAACTCCTCACAGACAGTCACCCAGAGGAAACTCGCGTGGACACAGGGAGAACACACCACACTCCTCACAGACAGTCACCCAGAGGAAACCCGCGCGGACACAGGGAGAACACACCAAACTCCTCACAGACAGTCACCCGGAGGAAACCCACGCCGACACAGAGAGAACACACCACACTCCTCACAGACAATCACCTGGAAGAAACCCACGCAGACACAGGGAAAACACACCAACTCCTCACAGACAGTCACCCAGAGGAAACCCGCGCGGACAGAGAGAACACACCACAGTCCTCACAGACAGTCACCTGGAGGAAACCCACGCCGACACAGAGAGAACACACCACACTCCTCACAGACAGTCACCCGGAGGAAACCCACGCAGACACAGGGAGAACACACCAACTCCTCACAGACAGTCACCTTGAGGAAACCCACGCCGACACAGAGAGAACACACCACACTCCTCACAGACCGTCACCCGGAGGAAACCCACGCAGACACAGGGAGAACACACCAAACTCCTCACAGACAGTCACCCGAGGAAACCCACGCAGACACAGAGAGAACACACCACACTCCTAAAAGACAGTCACCTGGAGGAAACCCACGCAGACACAGGGAGAACACACCACACTCCTCACAGACAGTCACCCGGAGGAAACCCACGCAGACACAGAGAGAACACACCACACTCCTCACAGACAGTCACCCGGAGGAAACCCACGCAGACACAGGGAGAACACACCACACTCCTCACAGACAGTCACCCGGAGGAAACCCACGCAGACACAGAGAGAACACACCACACTCCTCACAGACAGTCACCCGGAGGAAACCCACGCAGACACAGGGAGAACACACCACACTCCTCACAGACAGTCACCCGGAGAGGGAATCGAACCCACAACCTCCAGGTCCCTGGAGCTGTGCGACTGCGACACTACCTGCGGTGCCACCATTACCAAATACTTATTTTGTTGACAAGTCTAAGGAAATGCTCTACAATATTCTACATTTCTGTGCACGGGAAATGTATTTTATTACAGTGGATCACAGACAAAATACCCTCTATAACACAGTGGCACAGAGTTGTCACATTACTTGTTTCATGATACATGCTGTATATATTGGGTCAGATCTCAAGCATTCTAACAAGGGCATTTGTATAATTTACTAAACAACTTCTGAATATGGGTAAAACCCCTGTGAGTTTAGATATTTATGTTTGTAAACCGGGGTTGTTGTTGTTGTTGTTTTTGTGTTGTGTGATTTTATGTTAGAAAACATTACTCTTATGTGAGGCTGCTCCAGAGTGTCCTATTCTACAGGTTACTGCAGTCACACATCCCAGAGGCAAGAGACAAGCTGGACATGTCAAACAAAACAGACATATCAGAGCAAAACAATGAGGGAATTCTTTTTTTGCATGGCACAGTGTGCGATACAGGCTGAAAAAGCCTTCTAGAGGAGCTGACATGTTCACTCAGCTCTATTTACAGAAACTTACAACAGTTTATTGGTAGTAGTTTCATTTCATTTAGTTCTTCCATTGTTTAAAATACACTGGCTCTCTTAAAAGATTTAATTATATATATAACCAGTCTCTGAGAGTGTAATCAGTCAAACTGAATGTAGTTAGCAGTGTGTGTGTGTGTGTGTGTGAGAGAGAGAGAGAGAGTGAGAGAGAGAGAGAGAGAAATTTAAAAACAGTGAGTGACAAACCTATGACTCATGTTACACCATTTCCTGATATCCCTGAGATTTCCTGAATACTGATCACACACACCTCTCACTGCTTTTTCTTTCTCTCTCACCCTTTCCTTCTGCACTCTACTCAGTCATGAATTTTTTAAGTCTTGGTTAAGGCCAGAAATCTTCAGCTGCGCTTTGTACCATCACATATTTGTTTCACAGGTGGATTCAGACCTGGGTTAGGGCCTAAAGCTTATGCTTAGTGGGGATCATTTTTAACCTATAATCTTTATAGCACCAGACAGGGCTTATGGGTGTGTTCCTTAACTCAGGCTGGGTGTGATTACATTAGGTTTGCTACATACAGAACAACAGCATGGCATGGTGCAACTTATACATGCTCCACCCACTAGGCTGAAGAAAAAAAAAAGAAAAAGAAAAACAAAGAATAGAGAGAGAATGAAGAATGATGCAGCTTTTCTTTAGGATTTTATTTTTGGATTTATAGCTTAAAATACATTAATTCGTTCATTCATTTATTATCTGTAACCCTTATCCAGTTCAGGGTCGCGGTGGGTCCAGAGCCTACCCAGAATCACTGGGCGCAAGGCAGGAACTCACCCTGGAGGGGGCGCCAGTCCTTCACAGGGCTCCTCACAGACAGTCACCTGGAGGGGGACTCAAACCCCCAACCTCCAGGTCCCTGGAGCTGTGACTGCGAGACTATCTGCTACACCACTGTGCTGCGCTGCTTTAAATACAGCTTTATAAAAATAAATATTAGTCACAAATACATAGATTGTAGATTGAAATTCTCAACAATACTTCCTCAGTATATTTAGTCAGGGAACATTTCATTTAGTCAGGGATCAAGACATTTATTTTCTATAGTGGATATATAATGGATTGTAATTAATACATCATCTGCAGAGAAAGTCTCTGGTTTGAACATTAACATCCTAAATTCAAAACAACCTACACTTACTCCATCAACATGTCCACGTATAACACTGATGTTCAGCCATTTTATACAGGGGTTATCAATAGTATTCAAGGTTTACATGACTACAGAACACCATTGGTTAAAAAGCTCAAAGCCCCTTGCCTTGGCAGGCACTCTCCCTGTCCAGAACAGCTGCGAAGAGGACAGAGACGCATCTGGAGAGGCACAGAAACATCTGTCATCTGTACACAGTCGATAGAGGAAAATCATCAAGTTGCCTAAGAAATGAGAACGGAAAACCACCAAAACTCTCCCCGTCAGATAAACATCAAGCTCCACTCTCGCTTCAGATCTAAACCAATCCACAGGTGGGTGTCTCCATCTTTCCACTGTAAGAATACAACTTCACTACATGGGTCTGAAAGGGTGTGGGGAAAGGGTCAGGTGATGGACTCTTACTCAGAAAAGGAAACAGACAAAAATCTAATCTGCACTAGAACACAAACTCTATCATTCTGAATGTGAATGTGTGTGTGTGTGTGTGCGCACACACGTATGTGTTTAAGCAGATGGGTGTAATTTTGTTTCAGATTTAGAAAACCTACCAAAGCTCCATCCAGCACATTTTCAAGTGTTTAGTCTCTACAAAACAAACAAATTGTGTATACTCACTCTCTCTCTCTCTCTCTCTCTCAATATAATTAACAAACACATCTGCAACTATTTCTTTAAGCAGAACTAACAGCCATGCCGGAAGTGTTTATAGCAGCTGCCGATGCATTTCTTATTAAATCTTGTGTAAAAGCCTGGAATGTAATGCTTAAGGTTGTGTGTGTGTGTGTGTGTGTGTGTGTGTTATTTAGCATACCTAGAAGCACCGTGCTATGTCAGGACATGAAAAAGCAGAGTGCTCAGGCATGCTATGAAAAGACCTCCAGAGAGAAAAAGAGGAAAAGCACAAACTAGGAAAAAAAAGGTGAATAAACTTGCGTGCTTATTTAAGAAACATATTAGAAAATCCATTAAACTAAAGTTAAACTAGAACCAAAGTGAGGCAGCCTCCTTAGGCATTACCATCTAAATGTTATTTTACTACTACACACATATTACTGATTATACAGTGACCCAAATGTTAAACAAGAATTCTTAGATTCTTGAAGATTTCTACAACACATCTAATTGTTACTAAAAAAAAAAACAGTCGTTCTGAATAATAAAATTGTGTGATATGCAGAAACATACTGTTGACAATGCTGGAGATAGGGCCAGACTTCTGAATGGGTTAATTCCACTAACAGCTGCATTACAGAAAGTATAACATGAAAAAAGTCACTTTTGTTGTATTCTTAGTGCCATACTCCATGAGAAAATTGCCAAAACGTTTAAAACTAACATTTCTCAGAACACGACTGCAGGTACTCTCCTACCACTGTGAAATGTTTGATGAAATATGAGCCTGCAGGGAAGGGCTGAACAACACTTTAGAATGAGTGTGACCTTTGAGCCCACAGACAGCACTGCGTTCAAAACCTGACAAATATAGCCAAAGCGGCTACAATTAATCATTTGGTAACTAATTATTTAATATATCCAAAAAGTTTCATCCTCATTTATTTAACGTATCAATATACTACAATACTGCTTATTACTGACTATTATAATTTATTATATCATCAATTCCTGTCAATATGTGGACATTTAAATATCCTGTAGTTCATATCATATCAGTTTTAGGAGCTTTTTGAGCACTAATCAGGACAAATATTTAATTAAAAAAACAGCAAGAAACAGGTCAAAATGTGTAGGTAAAAAGTGAGTTTTTATTTTAAATGAAGAATTTTCATTGCATGGGAATAGAGATTTTTAAACAAACCAACAGAAACCTGAAAGGAATTGTGAGCAAAAATATGAAAACTATCCAAGTGGTTTAGTATATCCAAGACATAACTATGTAACAGTATAATATCTACCATTCTTCTTATTATTATTATTATCACTAGGAGTAATATAATTATAATATTGTTATACTAATATATGAGAGTAAGATATTATGTATTTTATGTTCTATTGCGCTAAAGAAAAAACCCAGCCTTGAGCTGCCAGTGGAGCCCAGGCTGTTTAGTGTAGCCTCAGGCAGCGCAATCAGATCAGTCTGTGACCACACCCTGCACCCTTTCACTAAACTCACACTCAAACACACACACACAGTTTTTTGAGCTCTGCGAGACCTCGAATAGTCTTTTAGGAGATTGGACTAGAGCAACAGGCCACACTCACAACAGTATAAAGAGACAGCAAACCACAGAACTAGAACAGCAAGTTTTAAAGCTGTTTTAAAGCACAGTTTTGTATGAGTTTGTCTACTCAAAGCACAAGCAGAAAAGTTATTAGGGCTGCTTTTTTATATATATTTTCCTGGTCACCGTTGTTATGATTTATGGATGTTTGCAGTACTGCTTTTCCCAGAAGGTAACTACAGGTAAATAAACCGCTAACCAGTCAATTTGATAGAGGGATAAAACCAACTCTAGAGCACACGGGATTCTGCATGTAGATTCAGCATTGCAAGGAAAACTGAAGTGCAGGACTAGATTTAATCTCTGCTTGTTGTAATTTGATATGAATTATTTCTCGCGCATTACTTAAAGGGAGGCAGAGATTCTAAGCATCCAGCATGTATCCACAGCCCATTTCCTCGGGGTTTATTACACCTATATCTTATATCCGGCCCTGGTCATGGTTGTCATTGGCTTACTGTGGATACTGTACACCAGTGGAAGCAGTGAGTGCGGAGTGCAAAATCTGAATCCACTACAAGGACAGCTTATAGGTCTGTTCCAAAACCTAGTGAGCGGCCCAAGTAGGCACTGACTACGTAGACAGGTGTTTAAGTCTGCGGCGCTCTAACAGTCGTCTGTCCTCATGAGGCAGACGCTTTCGTTAGAGAGTGCTTGCGTCACGGCTTGTCCCTGTCCACTGCACACGGCCAGTGTTTACTGACCTCAGTTGGATTGCCTTTGCTGCTGAGGAACGTTACAATGACACCTTAAAAATCAGTCAGATTAAGCCATCTCAGTACGCAGCATCATGAGGTATCTTATGGCAAGCCGTTTTAACATTAAATGGTGCGACTAGATTTACATTACAGATATTTGCAATTCATTTATGACTAGATACAATTCTAAATTAAAATATCTGTAATTATATTTTGACTAGGTGAAATAACAATATGAGATATGTTTGTTTACATTTTGACTAGTGTAAAAGACGTCAAATTTATCACTGAGTTCAATGGAAGCTCCAATTCAAGATATCTGAAACTAATCACTGACCATCTTAAACGTTCATTTCCGATATCTACAATTAAATTATGACTAGTCAAAAAATAAATTAGAGATATCGTGCCTTTTGTTCTGACGAGTCATAATTCCAAAAGATATCTTAAATATATCTTAAATTCCCTCTATATTAAAGATATCTTAAATATATTTGAATATATCTGAAACTAAACTGTAGATAGCTGAAATTAAATTCTAGATATCATGAATGAAAATAATGACTAGTCAAAACTAAGGTAGAGATATCCAAAATTGTATTTGACTAATCAGAATTCCTTTTAAGCTATCTTCAAATAAATTACATATATCTTGAACTTATTCGCCTTTGTTTCTCAGATATCTTAAATGATAATTCTGACTAGTCAAAACGTAACTGACTTGAATAGCACATTTTCGCACCATGTAAAAGTTGCCATGTCTGCATATTTTTGGGGATTTTGGTTTAACATTTTCAGTAAAGTTACTTACAAATATTGGTAGTTGTGGGTTGCTTTTTTAAACTTGTTTCTGAAGTGTAGCTGCCTTATATTATTATCGAATTATAGCAATAATGTCCAAGAAAACAAGCCAAACGTGTAAAATTTTCGCAGTATGTTGCCATCTATTGGCGACAGAATGCAAATGCTGTACAATTTAATGTGGAACAGAAAATCCGAATAAGAAGCGTTGTAGACGTTGTAGCGTTTTCTGTATTTCCCCCAGTCCCTGGCATGCAAATAAACTTACGAACATTTCTCATTGATGGAGCATCAACTGGTGTTATTACGAGTAGTTTTGATGCACGTGAGGAAGGGTAGGAAGGAAAACGCAACCTCTTATTTAAGAGACTTAAATAAGAGACTAAAATGAGCCCAAAATCGGTTCAACTGAACACACCTGGCAACCGTGGCGGCACATGGGGGGACTAATGCAAGCAATGACTGGAATTCCGATATCTGAAAATTTAATTTTGACTAGTCAAATACGAGTTTGAGTTATCTTTAATACTAATTCAAGATTTATGACTCATGAGATGACAAAGTTTCTGACATTGTTAGAGGTATCTTAAAAGACATTTTGACTAGTCAAAATATAATTGTAGATATCTTAAATTACTGTTCTCAGACTGTAAATGCAGATATCAATAACTATTCTGACTAGTCAAAATATAATTGCTACTAGTCAAAACTCTGTTGTAGATGTCCAGTATTTAATTAAAGTTAGTAGGATGAAAGTGATTTAATGTTAAAACAGCTTGCCATAGGGTATCTAAGAACTGGGACGAGCCTATGTGTTGAGATCATGCACACTATGACGTAAAATGCTCTCTATGTAGACAGCTCACTAGGTTTTGTGACTGATCTTATATATTGGTATAAATTATGACAGGACAAATTCGATTTACAGCAGAAAATCATAATCATCATCATCATTATTATTATCATCATCATTATAATGCTACAGAGCTCTGCTTCTTCTTTTTAATTGCTTTCCCCCTGCATCCACACAGATTTACTCACCAGGACCCGGCTCTCCAGTTTATCACCTTTGACCTCAAGCTGCACTTTCTTCTTCATGGTCAGTTTGAACTGCCGACCCACAGCCTCCTGCACACTCTCTGTGTGAAGGAACACAGAGACAGAGACGATTTAGTTTAAAAAAGCAAACTGTTATTGTATGCTGCTGCAACTGCACATAATATTCCAAATGATGTTAATTATTAGAGATAACAATGATTAATGTAAAAAATTAATTTGGGTAGTGTGATGTTGGTTAATGTAAGGAATTAGTTCGGTGAGGCCACTCTTCCAAAAACTGTGGATCCTATTAATGATATTCAATAAATTACATTATGTAGGCTACACTATCTCCCCCTCTCTCTCAATGCTTATAAGTTCACATGTGAAAACCAGCTCTCTCCTCTCCAAAATGGGCAACTCCTTGTTTTTCTTCTCTGTCTCCTGTTTTTTTTTTTTTTTTTTTTATGTAGAGCTAACGTCAGATGGTAAATAGATTATTGCTGGGTTTCTGAAGCAAAATCATAAAAACACAACTATCTTCTCAAGTGCAAACCTGTGTGTGAGAGTGAAACAGAGAGAGACCGAGGGGGAGAGAGAGAGAGAGAGAGAGAGAGAGAGAGAGAGAGAGAGACAAAATGGCCTGTGGGAAAGTGAGTGAGTCAACTCCAAAGGAAATTACTTATTACTCTACAATAAAAAGAACAGCAGAAAAGCAGATCTGAAAGCATCATAAGGTTCGGTACAGAAGCCTTTTAAAGCACTCTCGTGTTTATACTGCTATACCAAGCCCATTTTTCTAACTCCCATTCCCAGGCACAGGAGATTGTGGCATCTTCAGGAATCATTAACTCTATAATAAGAAAAACATCAATCGTACATTTCTTTGTAAATAATAATCCTCAGCACGCGAACATCTGTGTGTTTAAAAAGGTCACTAAATTTATATCTATGCTGTTGTGTAAGAAAAACCGAACCCAAGCATCTGCTGCGTACTCAGCTTTGGTATTAAGTATCTGTCTGAATATTCATCCCTACAAGTTCTTTATCTGAAACTAATCCCCACACACCTGCAAGCTTCCATGGTTTCAAGCAAGCACCTGTGCGCTACAGCCCATGATTACATGGTTCAGTTGTGCTGAAACATCGGAACTAGAAAGTGACCTTTAAGTCATATGTGCACTCTGTTCCTGGAGGACCAGTGTCGAGCTGATTTTCTAGCGCATGCCCTGCTACAACACACCTAATAAACCTGGCACGTAACAGATGAGTTTATTCAGGTGTTTGAGCAGGGACATCACCAAACCATCCTGAACACGGGCTCTCCCACACCATAGATGTGCACCCTGGGTTTTAGTTATCTGGCTAAAAGGAGTCATCGGGGTGGCATTCCACAAATCAGGATTTCAGAGTTAGCCGGTTAACATTAACCTGGCGTGTGAGTTGTCCAATAGGAAATGTCCTGATCCCTCTTTTTTTGAGCTTGACTTTTTAGGCTTAAGTAATCTGGATAAGGGAGAAATCCTGCTTCATGGAACAATCCTTGGACAAGCTGCCAAATAAAAACAAACGCATACAAAACTGTCTCACACATTTTTATTCAAATATAACTAATAATTAAATGTATTCGAAGCTTTGACAGAGTTGACAGGCAGTCCGCTCCCTCAACATCAGTAAGGAGTCTAGCTCACCACTAAACTTCAGATTTCAGAGTGGACTCAGGCATGTTTAGACTGGTCTCTCAAAGCACTCTCGGTTGAGCAATCTCAGGATACTGACTGTGGCAATGCTAAGTACTAGCCTGCCTAAACTAAACTACATTACATTAACTGTATCTCCCCTCACCGTATTACATGTAGAACACTATTGCTCCTAAACACTGGGAGATACATAACTCAATCACTTGCTGTGGATTTGTTGATGTTCCAGCTTTAAAGCCCTTATTCATATTCCAGTTGGCCCATTAAGGTTTTAAAAAAACTCTAAAAATAACACTTGAGTAATCCTTAAACATTGTACTGTAAAAACATACAATTATCCACAGAAAGTGTAGTCTATAAATGAAGAGCTTGTTTTGTATTCACTCTATTTATGGTGTCACAAAAAACAACATATTTACATATATGGCTTATTCAGCCTGATGCGGTGTAGCCCCGCCCACTCACATGGAGGTTATAAGAAGTGTTTCAGTCAGGGCTAATATCAGAACATATCAGAACAGAGCTCATTTGCATATACTGTAGTACTGAAAAACGGCCTGTGTATCATTGAGGGGTGAAGAGAGGTTTGAAGACAAAATATAAGTTAACACAAGGCAGTAAAATGTAGGGTATAGGTATTTTAATATCATGTTTACATGGAGTGTATGTAGCCTACAATACATCGTAGATACCAGAAGATAAACTACTCCAGGGCACATTTTTGGAAGGGGTTTAAGTTAAAACCTGAAACCTGCCTCTTTACCTCTGGCAGGTAAATCTGAGTGTAAAGAAGTGGGTTGGGAAAACATAGATACGTCCTTGTTATTAATTTTACAAGCTCCTGAACATAATAATTATCCAGGAAATTGTATTTTCAGGTGAGACGTTATGGTGAATACATGCCTCACCTGTAAACGCAGGTACACAACAGCAGAAAATGGGGAAACCATGTTTATCCCTACAGAATAATTATTTCTTACCCAGCACTTCTTTCCAGGAATCCTCCTCTCCCGCCATTTTCTCATAAACTCCTCAGTCCAGCAACAACTACGACCTTCCTCTTAGAAATAAGAAAAAGCTTCTCCAGAATCCACCAAACAGTCCCTCCGCCTCCTCAGTCTCTCTCAGGTAAGATACCCAGCACTGAGCTGCGCTACACCGGCCACAACGAGTTTAAATCCCTCATTTACTTCTGTATTCACTCATCTTCGTTCACTGGCGTTCAGTGAAAAACTGGCTTTAAAAAATTAAACTAATGATAACGGTGGAATTAAAGTGTTTTGAAAGTGTAGTGAGGAACTAGAGGGCGGTTCAGTTGATTTGGAATGTGAGTGGGAAGCCACGCCTACTCCAGCCCATACTCTAGATAAGTCCCGCCCTCTGTACCGCGAATGGCTAATTTTCTGCTTCAAGTTTGTGATTGGCTGTTTCTCCTTACACACTCACAGGCCACACTTATGTATAAGTCTCGGGCCTTTGATTAGTGCAATGGCTGTTAACGTAGTGTAGATACCTCAAAAACACATCAGTATAATAGTATTTAATAGTATAATAGTATTTAATGCTGCGTGATCTATCTATCTGTCTGTCTGTCTGTCTGTCTATCTATCTATCTATCTATCTATCTATCTATCTATCTATCTATCTATCTATCTATCTATCTATCTATCTATCTATCTGTCTGTCTGTCTCTGTATTATATTCATCAGTTGTAATCAGTTAGTGTTTTTATTTTGTATTAGGTGAAACACTGAGCTCCATTTAAAGTTTAATTTCTATTTAACCAACATATAACTTCAACATATCTTCTTCTTCCTCTTCTTCTTCTTCTTCTCCTTCTTCTTCTTCTTCTTCTTCTTCATCTTCTTCTCCTTTTTCTTCTCCTTCTTCATCTTCTTCTTCTTCTTCTTCTTCTTCTTCTTCTTCTTCTTCTTCTTCTTCTTATTATTATTATTATTATTACACAGGGTAAGTCCCAGCTTTTGTCCAGATTGCACTACCGCCCCCAAAACTCTCCTCTCCTGTTCTACAGCCACCTTGAATTAACTTCTACTGCCTCTGTGTCTTCAGGTACAAAGGACAAGCTGGAGACCCTGCCTTCACCCACTGTGCCTCTCTTTGGCTGCTGTCTGAAGACCCAGTTAGGTAGGGACACCTAGTGGTTACACAAACATTACACAGTAAAACTGAAAATTGCTGGAACAGTGTATCATACAGTGGAGAAGACAGAGGGCCAGTTCAGTGTCGGTGCAACTCTTAACAAATTACTATAAGCGTTTAAATTAGCAAATATTAATCTAACGGAATCTAATACAAAAGAAATTTAGGATTGAGCCTACCCCTTTGATTTCTTCAAATGCTGAAGCTTGTCAAAAGAGTTAATAATAAAAATAATAAATTGTATTTGAAAAAGTGCCTTTCAAGAGACCCAAGGACCCTGTACAATAGATAATAAAAGAAGAAAAAATAAAAGGGGAAATGCACACACACACACTCATGTATGTATGTATGTGTGTATGTATTTGTATGTGTATGTGTATATAGACATGAACACATACACATAATATCATCCATATGTAAAAAGATAATTTTTTTTGAAGTCTGGTTTTCAAAACATCTACAGATGAACAAGCTCGCAGTTCATCAGGAAGACTATTCCACAGCTTTGGATCCACTACATAAAATGCTCTATTTTCAGCTTAAAATGTAGCAAATGGAGGCTTCAGGAGCGACGAGTACACACTGGAGAGTATGACTGAAGTAGACTACTTAGATAAAAATAGGCAAGGTCATGCAAGGATTTAAAAACCAACATAAGCAATTTGTACTTTATACGGTACTGCGCTGGGAGCCAGTGTAGACGATTTAGGGCTGGAGTAACAAGATCCTAGAAATATTTGTAAGGTGGTAGAAGCCTGTCCTACACGTGTTGTTGATATGTGATTCAAATGATAGTGTAGAATCCAAACTTACACCAAGATTTCTCACCTGTGTAGAGACAACAAAACCAGGGATACAAACAGTAGTGTCACTAAGCCTCCTAACTGTTGCGGGAGAAACAATTATGATGGCCTAGGATTTTTAATTTTTTTCATTTAGGCTCAGGAAGTTTTCCATCATCCAAGCCCTCACATCGGTTAAGCAATTCAGCAAGGCACTAGGTGGCAAGTTGTGGGAAGGTTTTGAAAAATGTATATCTGGACATCATCAGCAAAACAGTGAAACTGCAGCTCATGATGTCTAATGATGTCACCAAGAGGAAGCATGTACAAGATAAAAAGCAGGGCCCCAAGGACAGAGCCCTGGGGGACACCATGTGACAAGGAGCATGTGTCAGATTGAAAAACTTCAATAGAAAAAAAACTGCTGCCTACCAGAATGATAAGATTGAAACCAAGTTAATGCAGTACCAGTTATACCAATCATATTTTTGAGCCAATATAGTAAAAGGCTATTGCACACTGTATCAATTGCTGCAGTAATGTCCAATAGGACAAGCAGACTCAGCAGTCCCTGGACAGCTGACATCAGCAAATCATTGACTACCCTGACAAGAGCAGTTTCAGTGCTGTGATTCCTCCTAAACCCTGACTGAAACACGTGATTTAATATGGTCTGTTAACTGAGCAGCTACTGTTCGCTCCAACAGTTTAGCAAGAAATGGAAGATTAGAGATGGCCCTATAATTTGCGAGATTCTCAGGATCTAAGCCAGGCCTTTTGAGAACTGGAGTAATAGTTGCCAGTTTTAAAGAAGCCAGGACCATTTCTATAGGTGAACTTACTTTCTCTGCTGATGGCTTCTAAAAGCTGATGAGCTTAAAACAAAAAATATTTACAAGAAATACTGTGTTAAATGTGAATAATCTCAATAAGGTTTTTATGTTGATTCTGACCAGAAACAACATGACCCTAAAAAACCTGAAGTCCAGAACCTTCTTGGTGGTCTTTGGCCTCTTGTCTTTTAGTAAATGCTCCTCTTTGGAAAACTCCTACTTCTGAGAATGGGAAACAGGCCGTCTTGCAATATTCAGGAGTGTACACACAGTCTCAGTCATGTCCTTTAAGTAGGCTCATCTTGTTGAGTTGCACAGCTGTCTGTCTACATAACATCACATTTAAAGTCAGAGACAGTAGCTCATCTGTTGCTTCACAGTTAGCCTTGGTCATCCTCTTGTTCTTCAGTGGTGGACTGATATTGGATATTTTTGGTTGGTGGACCATTCTCAGTCCAGCAGTGACACAGAGAGGTTTTAAAAACTTCAGTAGCACTGCTGTGTCTGATCCACTCACATACACTAACACACCACCACAATGTCAGTGTCACTGCTGCACTGAGAATGATCCTCCACCCAAGTCAGACCTGCTCTGTTGTGGTCCTGTGTAGGTCCTGACCATTGAAGAACAGCATGAATAAATGTATTCATTCATACATTGTCTGTAACCGTTTACCCCGTTCAGGGGCATGGTGGGTCTGGAGCCTAACCGGAATCACTGGGCGCAATTTGGGAAAGCACCCAGGAGGGGGCGCCAGTCCTTCGCAGGGGAAACACTCACACATTCATTCACACACTCACTCACCTAGGGACACTTCTGAGTCGCCGATACACCTACCAACATGTGTTTTTGGACTGTGGGAGGAAACCGGACCAATCTTTATATTGAACTCATGTCTAACACCAAAAATCTGTCTTTAGTTTACTTTGAGCATACTAATATTGATTAAAAAATTACATTTGTTTTCATTATTGTAAACGCTTAAATTTAATTTTATAAGTTTTCAAAACTGTGTAGTTAAAAATATGTATTGAACTAAGTATTATCCTTAACTTTAAAGAGCACGAAACAGTGAACTATGAGCTCACAAACTTAAACAAAATTAAGTGACGTGAGACAAAGCCAGGTTAAGAATATAAAATAAACAATAAGAACAACGAAGACAGGAAACAGATAGCAGTGGAGAGAATGCCCATTGGAGATGCAGTTGCTGTAAAGTGAGGAGCTTTTAGCTGCACGTTCAGGGCGTGTCTCAAATCACTTCCGAATTCCGTGCACTACATGTAAGGCATAACTTTGCGTTTAAAAATAAGGAGTTTTATTTTTTTTTTGTGCCTTTCAGCCCTGCACCATGAAGTAATTAAAGCAGTCTACGACATCCATCATCCGCCAATGGGCGGGCCTAACTAATTCTTGTGAGTCACACTTGCAGGATGAGAGGAAGTGTGCTAAAGGAGATTGTAATTAACACATCACGTATGAGGATATCTCACACTTGGCACTCTCAGTATCTACTTGGAAAATGACATACCTAACCAACTGAGAATGTGTGAGAATGGACGTCATCGAGCTCAGTGACTCTGTCTCAGAGTATGGGGCATGTTCCCGCCTCATACTTGTCTAAAAAAAGTCTCTCAGTCACGATACTGTTGTATTATCAGAAGGTTAACCAGCATGTGCATCAGAGTTGGACGGCTCCCTGAGTTCTTCCAGTCAGCTGCAGATCAGCTGCTAGGAGAGGGCAGTTAGCAATAGGTCGGTATGTGGTACAGGCTGTGGAATGCAGTTCCCCCTTTGAGTGCATTAGCAGTGGTATTTTGGTGATCTGGAACCTGTCAACCCACAGACTGTGAAATGAAACAACCCAGTTTGGCCTTTCATTCATTTAAACAGAGCATTTTAAGTCACTGAACATTGACCTTTTTGAAAACATTTTCCAGGATGAAGATACTTTGAGATTTCAAGCAGACAGAGTCTCGGTGTCAAGAAAAGTTTTAATGTCAAGAGTGTGTGCCATGGGCTTCTTTACAAGAGGTGATAATGTGCATATCGATTTTATAAATCCATTCTTAAATAAATCCAATATCCATTTTTAAAATCACACATGTATTTAAAAAAAATGCGGAGGACCAGGACTCAGTCAGAAAACATGGGATAAAATGAGACACTTTAGGGTTGTCCCATCTATGTTTTGGATGATCTCACAACACTGGAACCATGTTTGTGTGAGAGCACAAATACAACGAGAGCAGAGAACCAGTAAACTTAATTAATATAGCGAAAACGAGAACGGAGAAGATAAGGAAATGCACGAAAATTACCAGTGTAAAACACCAGTGTTTCTGCTCTTCACTCCTCACTGCTGGGCACCTCACGTTTGACCTAAACAGAGGGTCATTATTATTTGAAGGAGCAGGTGCTGAAATTGATTCTTCTGGACAGGGCTGTTAGAGAGGAGGAGAAGAATGCTCCATGTGATCCTTGCCTAGAGGCTTATCAGACGTTTCAACATACACCGTCCTTGCCTTATCATAGGCTGAATAAGCCTGGGAAGATTCAACCAGTGTATCACCCAAGCGCCCTTTCTGTGTAGTGATCCAGACCTAATCATTCAATATAATCATTATATATAACTACTAGACTTCAGAACAGCAGTTATAGCTGAATGCATCCAAATCCTCACATAAATGTTCCAAGAAATATTATAAAGGTTTCCAAAAAAGAGTAGGCTGTTGCTGCACAAAATGGAAACAAACTCAATAATAATCCTTGCAGAAGAAACACCAAACGCGCATGTCCATTTTAATAGCAAAATCTGATCACAAGGTGGCAGCACAAACGCACTTATTTACCACTGTTGTGCACCAGGGAATTTATCTGCCCTACAGAGTAATGATATTGTCACAAGTGATAGCTGCTTATTTGTATGAATGAGCATGAAGCATGGCTTTGAATAAGCAAAATCCAGTATTTCCTGTTGTGTTCCTGCAAATGGGAATTAAATTCAGTTCAATCCAACTGCTTCATGACAGGGAATATGTCAAACATTTTGTATACAGACTTTATATTTAGTGAATTTAAAAGCTCTCTATGTACAATTTTACAGTATTGTTTAGTAGTTAATAGTTAACTATGCAGGGACTAAGCAGGAACTAATCACTAGTGCTGCATTAACACCTGAATCACTCTTATGAAGGAGCACACAGTGAATTAATGATAAAGGGAGTTCACTATTAAGTAAACAATAATTACTGAGTCTTACATAACTCCTGAGTATTACCTGCCACCTACTTCCAACAGTTCAGTGTCTAAATTATTTTGAGTGCCAATACAAAAAGCTTCCGCAAATAGGAGAGATTTAGGTGTTAATGCAGCACTAATCACTAGTTCCTGCTTAGTCTCTACACAGTTACTTATTAACTAACTGCTGTGTGCCCAATGCCAAATGTGTGAAGGAAGGTTACATTTCCCTGGGATGTAGAGCATGGGGAACTGTGTTATCTTAAACACTAGGGAACCATCTAATACCTTTAAGGTGAGGCAGAATTGCTCTTGTGGATAAATGTCACCAAGTTCTCACAGCTGTGTTCAGACATCTAATGGAAAGTCCACTGAGGCAACTTTGTGGGAAATGAAAACAATGGACTAACAATACAACAGTAAAAACTGCAAACAATAGAAGGTACAACAGAAAGTGATAATAAATGAGTTCTGACAAAAGGATAATGCAAATTATGTGTGTTAGTGCTAGGTCCAGTTAATGAATTAAGCTGTGTGCAGATTAATGTGTACATCATTCACATCAGTGTTCAACATTAGCAGAAGAGAAAGACTTAAAAATAATTTACATATTCATTCATTCATATTTTGTAACTGCTTCATCCCGTGCAGAGCCTACCCAAAATCATTGAACACAAGCTGGGAACACATTCTGGATATGGCATCAGTCTATCACAGTGCTTCAAAATACTCACCCAGTCACTCACACACTCACCCAGTCACTCACACACTCACACCTGTGGACTGTTTCACACACTCACCCAGTCACTCACACACTCACACCTGTGGACTGTTTCACACACTCACCCAGTCACACACTCACACCTGTGGACAGTTTCACACACTCACCCAGTCACTCACACACTCACACCTGTGGACAGTTTCACACACTCACCCAGTCACTCACACACTCACACCTTTGGACAGTTTCACACACTCACCCAGTCACTCACACACTCACACCTTTGGACAGTTTCACACACTCACCCAGTCACTCATACACTCACACCTGTGGACAGTTTCACACACTCACCCAGTCACTCACACACTCTCACCTGTGGACAGTGTCACACACTCACCCAGTCACTCACACACTCACACCTGTGGACAGTGTCACACACTCACCCAGTCACTCACACACTCACACCTGTGGACAGTTTCACACACTCACCCAGTCACTCACACACTCACACCTGTGGACAGTTTCACACACTCACCCTGTCACTCACACACTCACACCTGTGGACAGTTTCACACACTCACCCAGTCCACCCACCAACCTGTGTTTGGACTGCAGGAGGAAACCGGGGCACCTGGTGGAAACCCACACAGTCACTTCTCCTCACAGACAGTGACCCATGGAAGGGATTAAAGCAAGGAACACAAGAACTGTTGCATAAACAAATGTTTGTTTTTTTATTGTTTATTATTTTTATTGTTTATTATTTTATTGTTTTGTTTACATGAGCTTGGAACAATAGGTTTGATGCTGTTTGAAGGAAATGGTCAGGAAATGATAAATGCAGGCTCATGGCCACCAGGAAAACAACATGCTTTTTTTTTGATTGCTTCCCGTATCTTGCAGTTTCTGCTGTACTTATTTGGTTGTTTACTCAACCTGAAAATTAATCTGCTTCATTTGATGCATTTACAATATTCAGCCTGAGAACAGATGCTAGGCTGTTGAACATGAACTAAGCAGTCCTGGACTGAGCTCAGCTCAGAGTTGCTATGCATTTGTAGTATTAACTCAATTTTACTGTAAACATTATTATTTCCAGTAATACATTCACACTTTCATTGTAGTATTGCCCCTGAAATACAGGACTGTAGTTTTTTTTCTTTTTTTTTCTCTAATATGTAACGGGAAAATCCCATTTGTGCAGATTGTGGGATATTATGTATGCAGCGGAAGATGCTTTGGTTTAAAAAATGACAGGTCAGCAAACCATATCAGCAATAGCATATCCTGTTATTCAGATTGTGTGAAAACCAGTTGCTACGTTTTGCACACTTGATTAAAATTTAAAGTTTATTTAACTTTTTAATTTGATCGGAAAATACCTCTCCAAATAATAGATATAAATCATTCCATTGCACGAGGCAAAAAAAAAAAAAAAAAAAAAAAAAAAACCACTAGTGTTCCCATCAGGCAAACAGCACCTAACCCAGATAGCAGAAACATATTGGCCAAATTGTTTTCACTTTTGGTACTTAACGTTGAGGACTGCACTGGGCAGTGTTGTGTGGGTCAGACATGAACCAACAGTCATGACAGAGGCTAGACTTGGCTGTGTGTCAAATGTAGAGCAGGACAATTAATCGAGATCGACATTCAGAACTTTAAATCAAGCTAATCTTGCCTATATCAATTAAATAGTGTTTTCTTTTAATATTGTTCAACCTTACGTTCATCCTTGGCAGTGAACTATAAAGCAAAAATATATATAAAAATAAATCCTTCTTTGATCATAATCAAGAGAAAACATTTAATGAGTCATGATATTGAATTCAGTCTATATCATGCCTCAGCACTGTTTAAATATACATTTGACCCAGATTTGTTCTACAACACGCCTGACATTTGGCCCATATGTGGAGGAATTGTGGCTGAGCTGAGGTAGCCAGACTCACCCTGAGTCAACATTGTCATTCATGGCCAAATGTGGGCAGTAAGAGAACTGCGATTTTTAGTCCCAACGCACATTGCTATCTTGGGCAGATTTGAACTTTTAGAGACAGAAGAAAATCAAGCTTCACTTCAGACCTGATCACATTCACAGCTGTTTGTGTTCATACTTTCACTGTGAGAACTCAACACTAAGGGTATGACAGGAAATGGACTGGTTAAGAAGCCTTACTGAGAAAAATGAACTAGATAAAACTACAAATATTACAAATCATAGAAGCACTAATAAAGCTGCTGGTGTACTCAGAACAATGAACTGTCCACCCCTGAGCCTAGACCCCAACATCACTGAAAATGTGTTTGGGATAAACTTGGATTGTGAAAAGAAGAAAATGCAACCTCTAGGAGCGAACTCTTGAGGTGAAAAAAACTGAAAGTAAGAGAAAATACAAAGATTGAAGGGACCCACTGAAGTGAAAACCCTAATATTGTATTTTGTTGAGACTTATTAAGGTGAATTTGTACAATTTTAAGGTTACAGCTTTTAAATTGACAGTAAAAATAAAAACATAAACTTGATGAATAACTTTACTGAGTATAAGGAAAAACCAAAATAGATCTCTGCCTGAAGCATGACACCAGAATGTTATTCTCTAGTGACAACAACACTAACTTGTTCATACATGAGTCTTGTGCCAGATATTATATTGGGTAAACTTGTAAACTTTCAACTTACGGTGATCTTCACTGGGAAATTTACTGGGAAATATATATATATATATTCCCCAGTAAATTTCCCAGTGAAGATGATCTTAAGTTGAAATTTTACCTGGCATTATCTGGCATTGGCAATGTTTTGTTAAGACTTGTATATGTTTCCCAGTATACAGTATAGTATATATAGTTACACGTGTAAAAGGGTTAGTTATGAAATCCATGTTCCTCACTAAATGAAACCCTTTAGAAGATCTGTGGAAACCTGCTTCCCTAAAACTGATGCCACGTCTAATTTTATACCTGAATGAGGTAAAGAGCAAGTGCTGCTGGCTTATAATATAACGTTTTGGCCGCTTCATTTATGAGATGATCAGGAAATCCTTTCTGTAGGTCAGCATGGGATTATAATTGAGGCCATATTTGTTGACTTCTCAACCCTGTTTACACTTGACATTGAAATGGCACTTGTGTCTGGATATTACAAAAGCAAAAAACAAGATGCCATTAAATGAACCAAATACATGCTTGAAGTAATCCAAAATGAGGGCCTTTTTCTAAGCTGGAGGGCAGTGAAAGTCACTGACAGGTTTAGCTAGCATATTGTGATGCACTGTGACTCTGAAATAAATTAAATGGAAAAGATGATGATGATGATGATGATAATATGATACTTATGTCACATGAAACCTTTTTTACATCAGTTGATCATGAGCTGGCCTGTTTTTGGTTACAGTCAAATAAATCAGAATAGGAAATGGGGAGGATGATTATCATCAGACGTCTCAGAGGACCAAGGGGTTTTCATGAGCGCACATCTTGATCCACAATCCAAAGTCCCTTCAGATTAGCTCTTAAGAGAGCAAAGGTTTCAGAGGAATTTAAAGGCCATAGGGGAATGTAAATCCCACAATGCAACTGATGAATAATAATGTCACTGGATCTGGATCTTCCGCAGGCAGAGTCATCTGAGACCACCAGCCCATATTTTTGTTTCCTTATATTGTTCATTTTTGACTCTGGAGTTCCTTTAAAATGCTATTTTTGTTTTGCTTCACTTGATCTTTGCCATTATTATGATTATTATAGTATATTTTTATTATTATTATTTGTTTGACCTGAGCTCAAACACGTTCACATGAAAATGTATGTGCAATTTCCTGTTCCTGGTAGAGCTGACAACCAGGAAAGCAGACCAGGAATGAACAGTGCATTCTCCTGACATTTTACTCAACTGATACTTATCAGGTTCCTCATGAAAATCAGGAGGGGCGAAGAAGCAGGAAATACTACCTTTACTTTATTAATACCATATGCAAATGTATTTCTGCTTAATTTTTATTCTCATAAACCTAAATAGGGATTAGACTGCCTCTGGAGTATAAACATTTACATTTACACACTCCAGAAATCAGAACGATTTATAGAATATTCAAACATTTTCAAACAGCACACTCCAAGGCCAAATTGTGGCAATATGGGATGTGGCATCTGAGAGTTCAAAAGAGTTCAAAAAGAACATTCCTCAATTAAAGACTGCAAAGTATCTAGGCTTTACACCATCTAGATCAACATCATTTGTTGGAAAAAATTCTAAATTAAGGTGTGTGCATGTAATACAATGCTAAAAACTGCCATTGAATGTGTGCTACATTGGAGCCCTCAGATGGATCTGCATGAGAAACCATCATGCTACTGTGATAAATATATAGACAATCCCAGTTTCCACAAACGGTGATGCATTATTTTGTAAAGAGACCTTTGATATTTTAATTCTCTTAAAATGAAGCCAAAAGATATTCAATGCTTTCACTGACCCATTTTATTTGTAATTCTAAAAATATTTTTAATTCTTATGCCTCCAACACACACAAACAAGGTTTATAGAAAATTCATGTCACACTCTTCTGAAGCATTACATACCAAGCAGGTGAATATATAAGATAAAAAGCCAGCATTCACAAATGCTCAGCCTTTGCAACAAACATAGATAATTGCTCAACACTTTATGCCAAACCTCATGAGAGAATTGTCAAATAGTATGTATTTTCACTGCAAGGTTGCAATGAATTTATGACTTTGATCATCTACCATACTTATCATGGTGAAATAATTCAGAATATCTGGAGAGATACCTGTCCATGTAGGATAAGACTGGACACCAATGTTGAAGGCTTCTTATGGATCTTGGGTTCAAGTCCCATCTGAGTGGAGTTTCCATGTTCTACCCGTATCTGCGTGAGTTTCCTCTGGAGTCTCCTGTTTCTGCCCACAGTCCAAAGCATACTAAGGTTATGTGTACTGGCTTCTCTAATAACTGTCCTGGTGTGAATGAATGACTGTCTGTATGTGTGTGGGTGAATGTGCCTATGCCCAGATATGCACTGGGGCTGTATCCTGGGTGAATCTATGCTATTCTCTACACCCAAGCTCATAGATGTTCCAAAGGGAGTAGAAACATGTGTTGTGGTGTCAGAAGAATCAAAAAAATAAAAATAAAATACCATTGATAGATGTAAAACCCACAGTGTGGGGTACACCAGTCACCACAGCATTGGTGACTTTGATTTCTTGGGGAAGATTCATATTACTATAGCAAGACAATGTCAGGCCTCATTCTGTACACTTTCTGAAAAACTGTGATGGTACCCTCAAGGGTACATATTCAGTACTTTTAATTAGGGAATATTATTGTACCTGGTTCAGTATCAATGGTAGATTTTAAAGTTATGCTGGTTTTATACAACCCATTTTATCTTCAGAACTATTATTTTGTTGGTTTATTTTACACAGTTCTATAATGAAAACCCTTATTCACATCTCCTTCGACAGAAGAGGATGTATTGTAACTTTATAAAACAAAACTGGACTCTAAAACCATTGTTGTACCTTCAAAGATGTATTTAGATTGTCTGTACCTTTTACTGGCAATAATGTACATGTACAGTACTTTTTTTTCTGAGAGTGTATGTGCTACAACAAGATAACTTTATAGACACAGACTGTCTGTGTGTGTGACTGACCTGCCTGCAGATCTGTCACCTACGGTGGAGGAGAATTGGGAAACAGCAACCATAAACAGCTGAGAAGGTGAAGTCTTGTATTACGTCAAAATGGGCAAAAATTACACTTGCAAAACTATAACAATTAATTACAGTAACATAGTGGTAAACATGACTCAATCTCTACATTGGAGTGTGTTTCAGGCATCAAATTGTGATTGTGTATGTGTTTATATTTACACAATACAATCATGTTGCTAAGTGAAAACCTTGCCCATTTATTCATTGTGCTTTGTTCAGCTAAATAAAGCTCCAAGAGAGCGAACAAATGTTATCGCATATCACAAAATGTCACATTTTTTTCCGAAATTGGGTTTGCATGAGTGTATTAATACCTCCATATAAATGTGTGTATGAACTTCTCTATGTTAAATGTATTTTTATTATTGAGAAAAAACAAATGAATATTGAAGTAAAATTTATAATTACCAAAACCAATACCATCTACGCAGCAAATTCACCAGTGTTAAATCAACACTATATGTGTTAAATTAACACTGTTAGTGTAACAATTTAACACTCTAAATGTTACGTTAACCCTAATAGTGTTGATTTAACACTGGAGAATTTGCTGTGTAGCACGTGTTGATGTCTATGTCATGGCAAATGACAGTGGGAGGAAACCGGAGCACCCGATGGAAACCCACACAGACACAGGGAGAACACACCACACTCCTCACAGACAGTCACCCAGAGGAAACCCACGCAGACACAGGGAGAACACACCACACTCCTCACAGACAGTCACCCGGAGGAAACCCACGCAGACACAGGGAGAACACACCACACTCCTCACAGACAGTCACCCAGAGGAAACCCACACAAACACAGGGAGAACACACCAAACTCCTCACAGTTCAGGTAAATGAGGCCTGCAGGACATAAACAGCAAATACAAGTTCAACTTTTCTAATGTTTTAACTAACTAACATAACAGAAGGGTTAATCAAGAACTGTTGAATAACCTGTTTTTTAAAGAGTGTGTTAGAGCAATTTTTATTAAAGATCCTTGTAGTGGATCCATGGATCCATGCAAAAAGTTAAATAAGATGTTTTTGAGGAACATTTTGAAGTTTTACGAGTTTCCATGTGCTGTAAATACACTACAGAGAAATGTTCTGAACTGTATGTCCATTAATGAGACATTAGACAGGATTATATATTAGTGACTCACTTCCTTGTGTGAAATAAATGGTGCTTTCTGCCAAAACAATCAAGACTTCAGCCTTTTTTTAACGAAAAATGTCAAATTAATCCAGAATTCAAGATAAGCTGGCTCCAAGACTTTTCCTCCTTAGAGATTTTTGTATTCTTTCCCACCACCTCCAAAAAGGTACTGAACATTTTTTGGAAGTACATCACACCATAAATTTCTATGATTGTGGGGAAATTTGACTCATTTGCAAATTTATATTCACATTGAGTTACCATATAAACTTCCATGACGTTTGTGCATTCCTATGCAGCCAGCAGGACTAAAACAATATCTACATACTTTTCCACATATGGAGATCTCTTCCTTGTCAAAATAAAAAAGAAATTTTTCTGCCATGAGCAGAGAGAAAGCCTAGCATATTGGACTGAGACCCTTTGTTTTTTTTTTTTACAAAACACACAGCTATTTCAGGCAGTTTGTAAGAAGTTCTGCTGAATGAACACTTTCATCCTTGGCAAGTAATGACCTTCCTCTAGTAAATATATCAGCACTATGCCCACCACTAAAAACTATGAGAGGTCGTTTAGTCCAAATTATTAACTTACCTCTCACACACACTATCAATCCTCTCATACACATTATCAACCCCCTCAAGCACACTATCAATCCTCTCAAACACATTATCAAACTCTCTCATACACACCATCAAACCATGCATGGTTAAATAAATCATTATCAACCATTGCATAGGCTGCTGGCTGTTGCATGCATCACAACACGTCTGCCACAGTTTTGATGTCATTGGGTGAATTTATTATGCTTGTTAAGAGGTTCATAGTCTCGTTTATCTGGGTCTGGACTCTGGGTTCCATTTAATACGGTCAACTGGGATTTCCATTTGTTAGGAAAATACGCACACACAGGGAAGGGGGAAAATTTGACTATTAGATATTCAGAAACAGAACATTTAAATGACAGCTATGTAATCCAGTCAGAAAACGTGACCATCAAACTCTCATTCACCTACCATTAAAGTCTCTCTCATTGACTATCAAACGCATATACACTTACTATCAAAGTCTCATTCATTCCCTAGTGTGAGAAGGTTTCATGGTGTGTGTAAGAGAGTTTGTTGTTGTGTGTGAGAGAGTTTGATGGTGTGTGTAAGAGAGTTTGTTGTTGTGTGTGAGAGGGTTTGATGGTGTGTGAGTGAGGGTTTAATAGTGTGTGTGAGAGGGTTTGATGGTGTGTGTAAGAGAGTTTGTTGTTGTGTGTGAGAGAGTTTAATAGTGTGTGTGAGAGGGTTTGATGGTGTGTGTGAGAGAGTTTGTTGTGTGTGAGAGGATTTGGTGGTGTGTGAGTGAGGGTTTAATAGTGTGTGTGAGAGGGTTTGATGGTATGTGTAAGAGAGTTTGTTGTTGTGTGTGAGAGAGTTTGATGGTGTGTGTAAGAGAGTTTGTTGTTGTGTGTGAGAGAGTTTGATGGTGTGTGTAAGAGAGTTTGTTGTTGTGTGTGAGAGGGTTTGATGGTGTGTGAGTGAGGGTTTAATAGTGTGTGTGAGAGGGTTTGATGGTGTGTGTAAGAGAGTTTGTTGTTGTGTGTGAGAGAGTTTGATGGTGTGTGAGTAAAGGTTTAATAGTGTGTGTGAGAGGGTTTGATGGTGTGTGTAAGAGAGTTTGTTGTTGTGTGTGAGAGAGTTTGATGGTGTGTGTGAGAGGGTTTAATAGTGTGTGTGAGAGGGTTTGATGGTGTGTGTGAGAGAGTTTGTTGTGTGTGAGAGGATTTGGTGGTGTGTGAGTGAGGGTTTAATAGTGTGTGAGAGAGAGTTTGATGGTGTGTAACAGGGTTTAATGGTGTGTGTGTGTGTGTGTGAGTTATATACTAATGTGTGAGTAGGTTTTGATGGTGTGTGTGAGAGGATTGATAATGTGTTTGAGAGGATGGATAGTGTGTGTGAGAGCAAGTTTGAATTTTGACATGAGTGGCCTTTCCTAGTAAACACTTCTTTGGTGTTCCCTCCACAAGAAGCTCTGACTGAATGTTTTATGCTGTATCTGAGTCAGATGTGCTCATATCAAAAGAAAAAACAGCAAACTAAGCCAAGATTTTATCCCACACAGACTTAATCATGGTACAGAAAATGCAGGTGTGGTAAAATGAATCCTCAGCAGAACCTGGCCTAATAATCGCAGAAAAAATTACTAACACTCACTCTGTATTTACAAATTTTTCAAGTTGGCAAATTAAACTAACATAGTTAGATAGATATGGGCAAAATATGTCGAAAGGCATATTACTGTTATACACGGTCAAGTAGGAAAATATTTCCACTGTGTTCCACTGCCCCCTAACAGAACATCACACTTGAGCTAAGAGCAGTTACATTCTTGAGAGTCACACCATGTTCTTAAAACTAATAGTGCAGTAATAAAAAGTTTTAATGTCTAGTATGTGGTGTTAGAGGCTGAGGTATCCTTACACTCAATTTACATGCCTCAGTAATAAATGTCTTTAAATAACCATTTAAAAAAAAAAAAATTAACTTTTCATTTATTCATTCATTATCTGTAACCCTTATCCAGTTCAGGGTCACGGTGGGTCCAGAGTCTACCTGGAATCACTGGGCGCAAGGCGGGAATACACCCTGGAGGGGGCACCAGTCCTTCACAGGGCAACACACACTTACACACACACACACACACACACACACACACACACACACACACACACACACACACACACATTCACTCACACCTACTGACAGTTTTGAGTCGCCAATCCACCTACCAACGTGTGTTTTTGGACTGTGGGAGGAAACCGGAGCACCCGGAGGAAACCCACGCAGACACAGAGAGAACCCGGAGCGGGAAGCAAACCCACAACCTCCAGGGCCCTGGAGCTGTGTGACTGCGATACTACCTGCTGTGCCACCGTGCTGCCCACAATATAACTTACACAAACTAAATAAATCTCACCACTAAAGCAAATGGCCTGACATTCCCTGGACACATAAAATAGCCTAATGTTAAGAGCATATCACCACAAGGCTTAAATTGTATTATTTTATTCATCTTGTGTCCTGAAGTCCTAGCCAATAGCATGGATTGCTTGGCACAATCTGCCTAGATTTTTCTTTATTGTTAGACTTTCATGTGGTTAACAGAAAGAAAGAAGATACAATGCATTCAAAGTTGAAATATAACAAGCATGATGCTTGATTTAATCCATCGCTGGATCGTTTTCCTTATTTCAGATCACGCAAAGTGACATGTAATACATTAAAGAGACACATATAATTAATAGTAACTTAGGTCATAAAATGAGTAAATAGGTCAAATAATCTTGTTTTATATAGAAATATCCTACATTTAGAGTAAAGTTAAGATAATTTTACAGCCCAAATTATGTCATTTCTGTCATCACAATTAGAAACTCTCAGAAATGTGTGTTTGTGTGTTGTGTGTTTGTGTGTATGTGTACTCTTAAAAAACGTTTAACTGGTATGTGTGAAAAATTTCACCATCTATTACTCACTGTGATGAGGTGAGTCAGCACATGTGCTCAACATAAATGTCTACACAAAAATGAATGGCTTTTTAAATTATTTTATCTGTTGTCTTACAGCACTTTTGTACAAAGTACTCTAACCTCAGGACACACGCCTAAGCTTCTGAATATCACACTCTCATGCACACAAATGCACACAATTTAATGTGTTTTTTATTGAATAAAACAAACCTAGCAATGTCACAACTGCAAATAGTGTCTTGGCATGCCTTAGCAAGTAAAATCATCTTAAATCTCACAGACATATCAAATAGTTTTCATATGAGAAATATTTGATATGTCTGTGAGTAATTATTATTAACACACAGCTCCAGGGACCTCGAGGTTGTGGGTTAGATTCCCACTCCAGGTGACTGTCTGTGAGGAGTGTGGTGTGTTCTCCCTGTGTCCGTGTGGGTTTCCTCCGGGTGACTGTCTGTGAGGAGTGTGGTGTGTTCTCCCTGTGTCTGCGTGGGTTTCCTCCGGGTGACTGTCTGTGAGGAGTGTGGTGTGTTCTCCCTGTGTCTGTGTGGGTTTCCTCCGGGTGACTGTCTGTGAGGAGTGTGGCGTGTTCTCCCTGTGTCTGCGTGGGTTTCCTCCGGGTGACTGTCTGTGAGGAGTGTGGTGTGTTCTCCCTGTGTCTGTGTGGGTTTCCTCCGGGTGACTGTCTGTGAGGAGTGTGGTGTGTTCTCCCTGTGTCTGTGTGGGTTTCCTCCGGGTGACTGTCTGTGAGGAGTGTGGCGTGTTCTCCCTGTGTCTGCGTGGGTTTCCTCCGGGTGACTGTCTGTGAGGAGTGTGGTGTGTTCTCCCTGTGTCTGTGTGGGTTTCCTCCGGGTGACTGTCTGTGAGGAGTGTGGTGTGTTCTCCCTGTGTCTGCGTGGGTTTCCTCCGGGTGACTGTCTGTGAGGAGTGTGGTGTGTTCTCCCTGTGTCTGCGTGGGTTTCCTCCGGGTGACTGTCTGTGAGGAGTGTGGTGTGTTCTCCCTGTGTCCGTGTGGGTTTCCTCCGGGTGACTGTCTGTGAGGAGTGTGGTGTGTTCTCCCTGTGTCCGTGTGGGTTTCCTCCGGGTGACTGTCTGTGAGGAGTGTGGTGTGTTCTCCCTGTGTCCGTGGGGGTTTCCTCCGGGGTGCTCCAAAAAAAAAAAAAAAAACACACGTTGGTAGGTGGATTGTCGACTCAAAAGTGTCCATAGGTGTGAGTGAATGTGTGTGTGTGCCTGTGTTGCCCTGTGAAGGACTGGTGCCCCCTCCAGGGTGTATTCCTGCCTTGCACCTAATGATTCCAGGTAGGTTCTGGACTCACCGTGACCTTGAACTGGATAAGAGCTTACAGATAATGAATGAATGAATGAATGAATGAAATATTATTACATTATTTATATTCTTCAATATATTAATTTAATATAATAAGTAATTTCAAGTGAAATGGCAGATTAGGTTGCTCGTGTTAGGACATACAGTACCAGTACAATGTTTAGACACACCCACTCGAGGGTTTCCTTTGTTTCGGGACATTTTCCACATATTGTGAATGTACAGTACCAGTCAAAAGACATCTTCTCATTCAATGTTTTTTCTTTGTTTTTTTTTTTGTTATTTTGTACATTGTAAATGAATGTGGAAGACATTAAAACTATGAAAGAACACATATGGAATTATGTAGTAAACAAAAATGTGTTAATTAAACCAGAATGTTGTATACTTTAGATTCTCCAAAGTAGCCACTCTCTTGTTTTGATGACAGCTTTTCACTTTCTCGCCGTTCTCTCAGTCGGCTTCACGAGGTCGTCACCTGGAATGGTTTTCAGTGAACAGCTGTGGCCTGGTTAAGAGTTAATTTGTAGAACTGCTCGCCTTCTTAATGTGTTTGACACCATAACTTTGGTTGTGCAGAGGTAGGGGCTGGTACACAGTTCTATACATTGAATAGCCAAACTTTGCCAAAGATGTGGCCAAACTTTTGACTGCTACAGTTATCAGTAAACTGTACATTTGTTACTCATCATCACAAAATATATCTTATAAAATGTTGTAGATATTAAGGCTTTTATAACCCTGCCACTTGTCCCTAATGGAAAATATTCTTATGACTGTTTTACATGTAGTATTTGTGATGAGTAATAACCTTACACAGCAGTGAGTATGCTTGACACATAATTATGTCTCACTCGAGCTGAAAAGGAAACTGCTGCACAAAGCGGGGCGGGCGGTGGCTATGTAAAAACACGGAACCACAGAACGCGCCTGTGACGGAAGGAGGATTTCCATAGCAAACACCAGGCCGCTGGTTGGTCAGGTTCACTTTTAACCACAGAATTTGCTTAGCATACTTCCGACTCACCGTGCACAAGCTGTGTACGGTAACTCTGATATGTGAACACGAGCCTGAATGTGTCTGATGCATTCCTGTAATAATGATGCAGCACCTTTGAGACCTTTTAAATATTTCACAAAGCTAGGCCACATTTTTAGACAATCAGCTCATTGAACATACATTAATTGCGATATTTTTGTGATATTTTGTGATTAATTTGTGATATTTTTAACAAAGGCCACTTTAAATAATCCCAAAGCTATTGAATGTAGGTTCATCAATCCTGAGAACACAGTCCTACAGCCTCAAAGACTAGTAGTGAGCATGTGTGCACAATCTGTGAGTCCACAATAGGTCCACAATAGGTCCATAATAAAATGTGAATTACACTAGACGTTAAAATAAAGATGAATGACAGAGCTCAATCCAAGGTAGCACAACAGAGTATGGGTCAAACTATAACTTATTAATTATTTATTATCTCTAAAGGGAAACTCTACTTAATATACCAGTATACAGAGAGAAAACAGTAACCAGCAAAACAACACTAACATATGTACTGACAAAAATAATAATAACTTTAAGTAAACCTTATTAAACCCCAGCCCATGTCATGACTCGTTTTTCACATGAATTAATAGATAGCACTGGAGAGGTCCACTCTCACTTGCCACATCAGCAGCAAGTTAGGATTATGTATCACTAGAGACCACTTTCTGGTCTAATGTTTAGTTTGGTACCTCCAGCACAACCATACCTTTGCTAGAAGTGGGACAGAAGTGTTTTGTAACACATGGGCCTGGTGAACATTTTTAATATGCGGGTTTCTTTTGGTTCACCTCTCATTTGTCATTTCAGCATGAGCCAATGTAATGCATCTCTGGCAGAAGTGGCCCACATCTGTATGCTGTGTGGGTATCCACTTCTTGGAAGATGCAGTTTTTTGAAATTTGAAAAGGGGTCATCTATTCTTTTGAAACTCAGCGTAGGACTAGGTTAGACTGAAAAGTGGTGATGAAACTGTTGTTTGGCAGTTTGGCACTTTGTATGCAGCAGAAAACATATAAATACAGTGAATGTCAAGAAGTTGTAGACATGCCTAAAAATATTAATTAATTAATTCATTCATTATCTGTAACCGCTCATTCCAGGGTGTATTCCCCGCCTTGCGCCCAATGATTCCAGGTATGCTCTGGACCCACCGTGACCCTGAACTGGATAAGCGGTTACAGATAATGAATGAATGAATGAATTTTCTGTAACCGCTTATCCAGTAGTGAATTGGAATTATTTGCCCATTATGGTCACAAATTGGCACTGTACGTGTGAGGCTTATATAACATCTGCAGAAACTGGTACAAATTACACTAACTAGAGGCCAATCAGCTTTCTAGTTGAGGACAAATGGAACCATCCAATAACTTGGGGATGCTTGCTAGTGATATTTTTAATCCAAATATCTTCATCTAACATTTGATTTCACTTTTGTTCCCATGGTTGCATAAGGCAGTTACTGTAGTCAAAATAGGACAGACTCTGTACTGGTACCCTTGATTTTAAATAATAAAAAAATAAATTAATAAATAATATAAAAAAAGGTTAGATGAGACAACATTCAGCAATATGATATACATGCTGCTGTGGTGCAACTACTGATAGAGCATGAGAAGAACTTTGCTGGTCAAGGTAGAATCATTTCCACAGTTCAATGAGCTCACCAGAATGCTATTAACTGATATACTCAGTTCACGGTTTCTTGGCACTCCTTGGTTCTTGCGACATTTATAAACGTTTGGCATGCAGGGAGTATATGCGTAATTCTGTACAGACTATTTAAACTGTACTTAATATGCAGAGGATAGAGTATTCTTGTCCAAAGTCATTTAGATCATAAGACTTCAGATTAAACTGGTAGATGAATCATTGCTGAATGGCAAGGCTATTCCTTTGTTTGTCTCAGGGTCAGTATACATGGAAATATATACAGATATATTTATAAATGGGGTGTGACTGGAGGCCAGGCATGGTGTTGTACTCTAAATGTAAACAGACAGTTTATTTTATGGCCTTAATTCCATTTGAGGATGCTTTAGATTTTGAAAGGAAGTAGCTAAGGAAGGGCGGCAGCAGGTAGCATGACAGTCACACAGCTCCAGGGTCCTGGAGGTTGTGGGTTCGAGCCCCACTCCGGGTGACTGTCTGTGAGTGTGGTGTGTTCTCCCCATGTCCAGTTTCCTCCCCCAGTCCAAAAACACGTTAGTAGGTGTATTAGCAACTCAAAAGTGTCTGTAGGTGTGCGTGTGGGAGAATGTGTGAGTGTGTGTCACCCTGCAAAGGACTGTTGCCCCCTCCAGGGTGTGTTCTTACCTTGCACACACTGTGAATCCGGGTAGCCACCAGATCCACTGCAACCCACCATAAACAGTCACCATAAACTTAGTGTTTAGGTTTAGAATACCTTAATGTTCAATGATAAATGATAGCAGGATATTTTACACCATATCCTATGCATAATTACACTTAGATAAATAGACACGGCTCATATAAATATTATTATATTTTAATGATCTTCATTCATTATCTGTAACCCTTATCCAGTTCAGGGTCGCGGTGGGTCCAGAGCCTACCTGGAATCATTGGGCGCAAGGCGGGAATACACCCTGGAGGGGGCGCCAGTCCTTCACAGGGCAACACGGACACACACACACACACCTATGGACACTTTTTGAGTCGCCAATCCACCTTCCAGCATGTGTTTATGGACTGTGGGAGAAACCGGAGCACCCGGAGGAAACCTAGCGGACATGGGGAGAACACACTAACTCCTCACAGACAGTCACCCGGAGCGGGAATCGAACCCACAACCTCCAGGTCCCTGGAGCTGTGTGACTGCGACACTACCTGCTGCACCACCGTGCCACCCATTTTGATGATCTTACATTAATCTATTTTATAATATAATTGTAACCCCCTATAAGTGTTGACATAATGGAAATGCATTGGCTTGAGTGAAGGAGCTCCCTCCAGAATCCAGGACTAACATACACCATTGATACCTGACCTCACTAATGCTTTCATGCCTGAATGACATTACATTCTGACACCAGTGTAACAAGCTCTAGTTTAAAAGCTCTTTTTTTCCCAGTGGCTACTACTTTTCTTAATCATGAGTGTAATAATTATGTTATTGATTGTTTTAGGCATAATGACTCATAATGTGGCATAATGAGTATATAAGTGTTATGCTGTGTTGTGTTTCAGTACCTCAAAGACACATTTCTGTCATGAAATGAGAGACTATGGGGAGGACAAGGAGAACATGACAGTCAAACACAACATGACCAAAAGTTGCTGGACACGTGCTGATCTAACATCACTTCTAAATAACTTCCCCTTTGCTACAGCTATTCTCAGTGTTTCTTATTTGGGAAGCCTTTAAAAAGCTTTGTTTTAGCCTATAGAATTTTAAAACTCATAGAGCTAGTTGTTCAGACCCAGACTGAGGCTGCAGTTAAAATAAATCTAGGTATTGTCTGTGTTCAGTAAAATGGATAATAGGGTTTAAGGGATTTAAGGGTTTGAGAACTGCATTTTTTCTTTCAGGCTAAACAGTGTACTGTCTGTGTGAGGAATTTTCCACTATGTAGACATAGTAGTAATCCGAGACTGAGTGTGAAGTGAGGCCATTGGAAAATGAAAGAAGGCAGGTTCTAATACGTGCCAGTTGACACACTCTGATTTAGACCTGCAATGCAATATTGCAGTACAATATTAACATGTTTCTATAATGTTTTGTACATTCAATTTAGCCCAGTTACTACTTAATATATAAAATGGCATGGACCTAATATGCTCACTAAGTAATGTTTGTGTAATTTTGATTATGTTTCTTTGAATTTACACCTTTATGATTTTACCATTACAGAAGGACAATTTAAACAACCTAGCAACCACCTGGGACATCACAGTAACATCATAGGCCAACTGGAACATAAGAGCAAGGACCAACTTCCTAGAAACTAAAGAAAAAACTTAGCCAAAAATTGGCTATGACCACCAATACTACAGCAACATTGTATATATCATAGCAACACCTTAGCAACCAACATAGATACCATAGCAACCACCAAGTGACAAATATTTGTCATACAAACCCATATACCAAAAAATAAATATCAGAGCAAACATAGCATACCAGCATATCAAAGCAATGAAAAATGTTACTCAACAAGTATAACACTGTCCAAACAAACCCCTATATATAACAAACGCCTAGTAATCCTAGCAAACATTCTGGATACATTAGCAGCTGCTTAGCAACAACATAACATCCTAAAATACTACCAGTGCCTTGGAAACAACCTAACAACTGTTTCAGAGTGGGAAGACTGGGAGATATATCGGTAAATTTCCTTCTTTGTTTTTCACTTCTGTAACTATAAATACAAATTTGTAAAAATATACATACTATTAGACAAATTGTAAACAAACAAACAAAAAACACAACAGGTGGACTAGAGTCTGTAGAACTACAAAGTGCCCTTGTATAGACAGTAGAGTTTACAGAATGGAGAGTGAGTGCAGAAACAAAGAGGTGGTCATAAAAGTTTCACTGGTCAGTGTGAGTAAGTACATTTAGAGGTACATATACACATAGTGGTGTTTGAATGTTTGTGACTGCTTTAGTATAATTAATATGACATCAGACTTCATTGGATTTTTGGTGGTAGTATCATGGTGTGGGCCTGTTTTGCTGCCAGGGAGGCTTGCCCTTGTTTACGGAATAATGAATTCTGAATTATACCAGCAAATCTTAAGTGAAAATATCAGCACAGGAGAGAATGTGGGCAGGACAATGGCCCCAACAAACAAAGGACAATCAAAGAATGGTCAAAGAACAATACCTTACTGTTTTGGCCTGGCCACATCAATATCCTGGCCTTAATCCAGTATAAATGTGGAAGGGCATGAATCAAGCTGTTTTTTTTTTTTGTTTTTTTTTTTTTTAAATTCTATTATTTATCCTATTCATGTGTGCAGAAACCTGTTCTCAGTGACTCCTGGCAGAGTGAAGGTTATTGTGGAAAGGCAGTAGTGTATGTAAATGTTTTACATAATAAATAAACACGTTGTTCTCACTAGTATTCCATGCATCATAGTAAAATTAGCTGTATTACATTTAAACCACAGTTAATTTTATCATTGATGAGTAACTAAGCCAGCCAAAGTATGCACAGTTCACTACTTCCTTTTAATCAGGCTTCCTTCTTCCAGTTCCGCCTCTAAAGGGTTTTAGAGGAATCTGTCCTTTATATGCCAAACATGTTTGCTTTTCTATAGGCTTTGAGGTAAAGCTCAGAAAATTGAGGCCTGGAGCCCGCATCACAGAAGCTACACAATGGGGTTCCTCTATAAAGCAATGGGAAGTGAGAGCAGGGGTTTCCTCTCCTATGCAAAAGAAAAAAAAAAACAGTCCACCACACAAGGGGAAGCATTATGGTGGGGTGTCATCTGTCCTCATATGGTGAGACTTGTAAAAGACTGCGAGCCAAAAGCTGAATGTGCAGTGCTCAAGTGAGTCAGGACTGAGTGAACATTCTCTGAATGACTGATCAGTGACTGTGTTTTCACACATCAGAACAATTTCACGTTGTGTGAAAAAATGGCCTGCTGATGTGGCACGTCAAACCACTGACTTGCATAAATGAAATATGCAGAATGTGGCTCATGCTCCAACTGATCTCTACATGAACATTCAGTTCTAAATGGGCCCCAGGAAAACTGCAAATGGGAAAGTACGCTGACATAGGTCAGCAAAACCTGTATTTAAAATACATTTACATTTATGACTTTCAGTGAGGCTTTCAATCTTAATCATGTTACAAAATATGTGCAGTGTCTCCAAGTATGGTGTTCATGTCATGCTGTACTAACCACATTAATAATATATATATATATATATATATATATATATATATATATATATATATATATATATAATTTTATTGTATAAGTTATTATATATGTTATTAATAATATTAATAATAGCATCAACAACAAAAATAATAATAATATACTACTACTACTACTACTACTGCTAATAATAATAATGATAATAATATATATTTTTTGAGTGAATATTTTCAGGTGGTGCGAATGCCCTTCACCCAGGGATTTCTGAACCCACCCCAACCCTGATCAGGACAAAGCTATTACATAAGATTAATTCATTAATTAATTTATTAATTAATGAGCAAATCGGCAGTGTTGAAATAATCTATATATGTGTATGGGCTGCACTCTTTGCTGACACTGGTATCTTAGCTGGTATATTCTCAGTATGAATGCTTTTGCCCAAAAGAATGCAGCCACATGGGACTAAGATCACCATCATGAGACTGCCCAGACCCCAACATACACAATGCTGATGGCTAAACAGATGCTGCTCTTTTGGGGCAGTGGAACTGCATTCTCTGGAATAACGTTCAGTGTCTCTAGGATGAGCTGGAGTGGTATTTGTGATAACGAACTAATAATCTGACATTGCAGCTCCCTGTGTGCCGGGAATAGCTTCCACTCGCTCTGGGTATGTGCTCACAGCTTATGGTGTCCCTGTGTTTTCACTACCATGGATGAGTTAAATGTGGAAGATGCATATTGTTGTAGATTGTACAAAGACAATTATTTCTACTTTTATATTTATATGTCCAGCAGCAAATGAGTGTTATAGTTTAAGAGAGTTATATCTAAATCTATCAAGTGGTGTCTATTCCTATAATGGAGGAAGTGTCACATACAGAAAGTTTTTTGTTTTTAAACCAGAAAATAAATTTCTCTTTTTCTGGAAGGAAATTATTAATTCTTTAAGTCTGGATCTTCTACTGCAGACACTGGGAATGTCTGCCCTATCTTCCTGTTATACATTCAGAGATGTTCTTGAACATGGATTGAATCTAGGGTTCCATTCTTATCTCTATTTTTTCATTTCTATTATGTTTCATTTTAATGTGTGACAGCTATTCCTAATTCTTCCAGAGCTGCTCTTTCAAAATTTGAGGTCAATGCACCTTTGTGGTCAGGTCCTCAGTTGACTATATTTTCATTGCTTCATAATGTTGTTGAGCCTAGACTTGACTGACAGAAGAAACCCCAGATCATAAGAGAATTACACAGTGGACATTATGCATGATGGACGCACCAACTCATGTGCTTTTCTTCTCAGCCTGAATCATCTGTGGCTATGGAATAGGAATAAACCTGCACTCATCATACATAACACATGACCTTGTTCAGTTCCTCTGAAGTTCAGTGTTTAAATTCTCCCTGAAAAATTGCACATTTTTTCCAATATTCTTGCTAACAAGTGTTTTTTAATGGCCACAGACCTATTTAGTCTCAGTCCTGTGAGTTTTTATCACACTGGGCATGTGGAAATATTTATACATTTGTTGTTAAATAAAAAAAAGGTCCAATGTCTGTTTTTTGCTTAAATATGGAGGCTGGAAAGGTATCTCTTCTATCTCTTCTACTACTTCTTGACCTTAGTGTTGCCTTTGATACCATTGACAACAAGAATCTTATAGTTAGACCTGCAACCTGGGTTTTACTCTCTGGAACAGTCCTGAAGTGGTTAATTTACCTGGAAGGCAGGAACTATTTTGTAGAAATAGAAAATAGTATTTCAGAGAACACGCCAGTGACCTGTGGTGTCCCCCAGGGCTCTATTCTTGGTCCACTTTTATTTAATTTGTACATGCTTCATCTTGGCCAGATTCTACAGGACTATGGGCTGTTCCTATCACAGCTGTGCAGATGATACTCAGATTTACATGGCCCTGTCCCCAAATCACTCTGGCCCTGTGACTCATTAAACAAGTGCCTTGAACACATCACAAACTGGACGGGACACAACATTCTGCAGCTGATTAAAGATAAAACTGAGATTATACTATTTTGGAACAGCAATGAGAGACAAAGATTGTCTACATATCTGGACTTAAGAGCCCTGGCTCACAACCTTGGTGTATTAATGGACTCAGATCTCAGTTTTAGTCTCATATTAAAGCAGTAACTAGATCAGCATTTTACCATTTTAAGAACATCAGTAAGATTAGAGATTTTCTGACTAAACCAGACCTGGAGAAACTTATCCATGCCTTTATTTCTAGCAGTGATTACTGTAATGGTCTCTTAGTTGGACTTCCAAAAAAGACCATTAAACAGCTTCAGCTGATTCAAAATGCAGCTGCCAGAGTTCTCACTAGGAGCAAAAGAAGAGATCACATCACCCTCAACACCCCCCCCCCCCCATTTTCAAATCCTTACATTGGATACCAGTCTGTAATAGAATAGACTTTAAGGTGTTATTACTGGTCTATAAATGTCTAAATGGGGTAGGACCAGTGTATTTATCAGATCTACTACAGAGATATGTGCGGAGCAGAGCTCTCAGGAACTCTCTTTAGGAACTAGTCAGTTAGTCCTACCTCAGGTCAAAAATAACATGGAGAAGCAGCGTTTAGCTCCTGTGCCGCTCTTAAATAGAACCAGCTGAGTAAGAATATTAGAAGAGACCCAACTTTAGACACTTTTAAATCAAGACTTAAAACATGAGCAGCTACAGCTTAGTTTAAAATACTCTTAATGTTTTATTCTGTAATGACACTTTGTTTATTTTTTTTATTGTATAATTTTAAATTGTTTAATCATTTTTAATCATTTAATCATTTTACTTTTTATGTAATTGTTTTATTAAACTTTTATGATTTATTCTGACTTTTAATGTAACTGTTTCTTTTTTCTGTGAATCACTTTGAATTACTTCTGTATGAAAGGTGCTCTATAAATAAACTTGCATTGCCTTGCCTTTAACCATTTACCAGTTTCACCCAAATTTTAGGTGATCTCTGATCACGGTCGTTCAAGGTTTCTTTCTGACAACATGTCTTCTGTGAAGTTGGTCTTCTGTGAAGTTGGTAGGTGTGAGTGTGTGTGTGTTGCTCTGTGAAGGACTGGCGCTCCCTCCTTGGTGTGTTCCCGCTTGCGCCCAGTGATTCCGGTTAGACTCCGGACCCACTGCGACCCTGAACTAGATAAGTGGTTACAGACAGATGATCGAATGAATGAATGAAATAAAAATGATTGAATAAAATAAAAGTGATAAAAGGGAACAAAACATATCTCCAGGAATTTAGAGGAACTTAACGCACAATAATAAAACAGCTACTGAATGTGAATGTACCTTTTAATCAAAATTACCATTCATTAAAACACAGGGATCCTTATATGAGTTTGAGTAATGCTGAGACTACAAAATTACAAGAGGTTAAGATTTCTCTGAACGATCGTCAATACTTCTATAAACAATGTGTACTAAAGTCCAGTACTGTCTATATAGACCGAAACATTAAATACAGAGAAATCAAACACTTTTGTTTGAAAGTAGTATAACATGAATATTTCTTGTCCTGTGTGTGTTTACATAAAGTACAAAATAATTTTCAATAAAAAAAATCTTTAACTGTGTCCTTAAATAAGTTTTATAATAAGTTTTAATAAATTAATATCCAGAATGTTTCACAGAATTCTTTATCATAACTTAATTTCATGCTTTCTTAAAGTTGCCAAAGTAGTTCAAACATTCAGATGTTAGTTTAGTTGTTAGTTTATGATAATTACATTTATAGTAAATGTTACATTAGTAAGTTTGGTGACTCTAAACACCAGTTTGCCGTGAGATTTTGGGCAGTATTTGTTGTTGTTTGTAAGTCATCCCAGAAGAACATAAGCATGTTGAGTTCCAGTAAAACTGTACATAGAGACTTCACACAAGTTTGCTGATCAAGTCTTACATCCATATGTTTAAGAATTCCTGGTACTTCTTTTTTTTGCATCATTTATTTGCATCAGTCAGTGCTGGGACTAAAATGTGTCACACTTTACATAAGTTCAAGAATGATCAGAGTCAGAACTGATAAACACTGAAAAATAGACCGGTGTGGTGCATATTAGAGTGTAGTACAGTCACTCATACTCATTTCTAATTCTGTGAAGGGACTATTCACTTGACCTTTCCAGTTAGCTGTCAAATAAATATGCCTATACATAAGGAAAAATACTTGCATCTGCATTTATGTCAGTGACACACTTGAAAAAACAGCTATCCTTTAAATTGTTTGATAAGTTCCTCGTGTCTTCAGAAATGGTCCAGCATTAGTTGAGAAAATATATTTTTACATTTACTCCCACTATATACTCGCACACACTATTCCACTAGTGTGCTGTGAACACACACCCAGGGAGAAGTTGTGGGTTTGGTGTCTTGCTCCAGGGCCCCTCAGTCGTGAATTGTGAATTTAGAATTTATGCAAAGAAAATTCTGTGACAGAAATTACTGACTGAGATCTGCAGTAAAGATTTAACTCACACCTTGTATATGTATTCAGCTCCTGTGCTTACCTAACTTCATGATAACACAGATGACAGTGGTGGTCTAAAATAAGGAGAGAATTATATAGTAAATGGTCTCTACCCACTGATGAAAAACATTTCAAGTATGGGGAATATTAATAATAAAATTACATTTGTAAGCACCTTTTAAGATACTCCAGGTCGCTGTTCATGCAGGCAAAAAAGCAAAGAAAAAATGTTAATAAAATAAAAAAGAACACAAAAAGTAAGTATGAAGTAAAATAATGTATCATATTCCATAATAGTGTAGAGTAGCGTTCATGTAGTAAAATAATAATAATAATAATAATAATAATAATAATAATAATAATTAGACAAAATGAACTTTCAGATACAAATAAATAATAATCACAACACAGCAACATTAACTAATTGTTTTTACAAACCGGATTCCAAAAAAGTTGGGACACTAAACAAACTGTGAATAAAAACTGAATGCAATGATGTGGAGATGGCAAATGTCAATATTTTATTCGTAATAGAACATAGATGACAGATCAAAAGTTTAATCTGAGTAAATGTAACATTTTAAAGATAAAAAATATGTTGATTCAAAATTTCACAGTGTCAACAAATCCCAAAAAAGTTGGGACAAGTAGCAATAAGTGGCTGGAAAAAGGAAATTGAGCATATAACGAACAGCTGGAAAACCAATTAACACTCATTAGGTCAATTGACAACATGACTGGGTATAAAAAAGTCTTCTCAGAGTGTCAGTGTCTCTCTGAAGCGAAGATGGTAAGAGGATCACCAATTCCACCATTGTTGCGCAGAAATATAGTGCAGCGATACCAGAATGGTGTTATCCAGCGTAAAATATCAAAGACTTTTAAGTTATCATTATCAACCGTGCATAACATCATCAAAAGATTCAGAGAATCTGGAACAATTTCTGTGCGTAAGGGTCAAGGCCGAAAAACTCTACTGGATGCTCGTGATCTCCGGGCCCTTAAACGTCACTGCACCTCAAACAGGAATGCCACTGTCAAGGAAATAACAGAATGGGCTCAGGAATACTTCCAGAAAGCACTGTCAGTGAACACAATCCACCGTGCCATCCACCGTTGCCAGCTGAAACTCTACAGTGCAAAGAGGAAGCCATTTCTAAGCAAGCTTCACAAGCTCAGACGTTTGCACTGGGCCAGGGGTCTTTTAAAATGGAGTGTGGCAAAATGGAAGACTGTTCTGTGGTCAGATGAGTCACGATTTTAAGTTCTTTATGGAACACTGGGACGCCATGTCATCCGGACCAGAGAGGACAAGGATAACCCGAGTTGTTATCAACGCTCAGTTCAGAAGCTGTCACGCCCTCGTCTCGTCACCTCTGTTTTCCCCGGTCATGTGCTCTTTTTAGCACATGGCTATGTTTTGTTTTTGTCCTTGTCTCCGCCCTCGTCCCGCCTTTGTTCCGCCTCCTTGTCCGTGTCATGTGTTAACCCGTCCTCCTCGTTATCTGTCCAGGTGTGTCTCGTTTGTGTCTGTATTTAAACCCTCTTGTTTCACGTCCTGTTTGTCGTTCATTTTGTAGTGTTTGTTTCATATTCCAAGTCGTGCCGTTTCCTTTCTTAGTCATGTCGTGTTGTTTCTTTGTTTCGTATGGTTTATTGTTTTGCTCTTTTCTAGTCTAGTCATGTCGTTTCGTTTCCCAGTCCTGTAATGTTGTTTCCTGTGTAGCGTGAATTTGTTTAGTTAGATCTTTTGTTAAAATAAACTCTCCGTGTTCTAGCAAGTGCGTCCGCCTCTGTCAGTCCGCCCCGTGACCCGTGACAGAAGCCTGTATCACTGATGGTATGGGGTTGCGTGAGTGCTTGTGGCATGGGCAGCTTGCGTGTCTGGAAAGGCACCATTAATGCAGAGAACTATGTTAAGGTTCTAGAACAACATATGCTCCCATCTAGACGTCATCTCTTTCAGAGAAGACTCTGCATTTTTCAACAAAATAATGCCAGACCACATTCTGCAGCAATCACAACATCATGGCTACATAGGAGAAGGATCCGGGGACTGAAATGGCCAGCCTGCAGTCCCGATCTTTCACCTATAGAGAACATTTGGTGCATCATAAAGAACAAAGAAGGCCCAAGACGATTGAACAGTTAGAGGCCTGTATTAGACATGAATGGGAGAGCATTCCTATTTCTAAACTTGAGAAACTGGCCTCCTCTGTCCCCAGATGTCTGTTGAGTGTTGTAAGAAGGGGGGATGCCACACAGTGGTAAAAAATGGCCTTGTCCCAACTTTTTTGGGATTTGTTGACGCCATGAAATTTTGAAACAACATATTTTTCCCTTAAAATGATACATTCTCTCAGTTTAAACTTTTGATCTGTGATTTGTGTTCTATTCGGAATAAAATATTAGATGTTGGCACCTCCACATCATTGCATTCAGTTTTTATTCATAATTTGTTTAGTGTCCCAACTTTTTTGGAATCCGGTTTGTAATTCACACCTACTGTATGAGAGAAAACTGTTTAGTTTCTATGGAATTTCCCATTTACATAATAGGTAGACATAAACAAGAAATGATTAACACATAATATCCAAAGTGATATCATGCCAATGTGAGCTCTGTTTACTAAACATACAGAACTGAGCAGTCAGTGTTTCCTCCAAGTATATTGAGCTCCAATGACACTGATACCCTGGCAGCTGAAACCACTAAGTCCATTAAAGTGTTTACTCCCTGCTCACTGTGCCCAGCCTAGGTTGGCTTAGAATAATGCCCTGCTTCCTGTGATATTAAATCACTAACATGTACCAGTGAGCCCAGACATATACATGCACTTTGTAGTTCTACAATTACAGACTCTAATCCATCTGTAATCCATCCAACTCTTGTTCTACAATGTCCAATGACCACCACATCATCACCACAGAGCTTGTATTACTTAGGTATAAGTAATAGATTATAATATTATTAATTATATTAGATTAATTATATTATTAATAGATTTGGATATTTTGGTAGGTAGACTGTTCTCAGTCCAGCCATGACACTGAGGGGTTTAAAAACTCAAGAAGGACTGCTGTGTCTGGTCCAGTCATTCCAGGTCATCACACAGTAACACACCACAACCACACTAGTGTCCCTGTAGCACTGAGAGTGATCCGGCACCCAAATAATACCTGCCCTGTGGTGGAGCTATGGAGGCCCTGACCATTGAAAGATTACAGTCTGTAATTGTAGAAGTAAAAAGGGCTCCTTTGTGGTCAGAGTGAGAGAATGATCAGTGAGTGTAGAAACAAGGAACAAGAATGTTAATGTGAATGTTAATAACTGATGTAAATGCAAGTTTAACCACTCCGGTGTGTTTAAACTTCCAAAGTGATATTTCTCTGATGTTTACTTTTACAAGAGTGTTTGTACTCAAACTGAAAGTTTCAGATCACCCTCCTCCACCTGAGAGGGCTGCAGTAACTGACTCCAGTGTTCCATTAGCGACAATTAGCTAATGTCTTTGCTAATGGAAACCCTGTTATAGTTTCATGAGCATTTAAGGAGACCTGATCCAGACTCACAGGCACCTGGGAAATTAATTCACTGTGGCTTTCCTTTGATCATGCCTTAGAGAGTGTGACAGTGATAGTCACAAAAAGTCCCACATTGTTCTCTTTGTAAGAGGTTTTATTTAATATAAATCCATCTACTCTAGTCCACTGATAACTATACAGCTTATTTACTCATGATGTAAGCCTAATTTATCATAAAAAACATTACAGAGATAACCAAACTGAAGTTTTTTCTCTCATTTTCCTACCATCGACATTGTTAATGCGGAGCCTTCATTTTAGTCAAATCAAGGCTTCCCATTACCCTTGGCGTTGGGCCGTCAAAACAAGATGAACCCTTTCATTGCAGATGATTTTATATGCACAAAATTTTGATGCAATTTTGAACAATGAAATAAGCTGGCCCAAAATAATTAAGAGGACAGCCAAATACTCATATGACCTTACTGGCTTACATGCAGCATGTGAGGGCATCACAACTGATACCTACTGAGGCAGGATAAGACATTCATAAAGATCCCTTCCATGCTGCATTGCAAGGGAAGATATCAGACAACCCTGAACTGGATAAGCAGCTACACAGTTAGCTAAACAGTTGTCTTTCTATTCTGTATCGTAATGACATGGTTTGTCATTGACCAACAGTAAAGACATGAATGTGAATCTGGTCCAGTCTCTTTCAGTAAATCTCCCACATACAATAAGGACACTTTGTCTTGTTTGTATGCACCTCACAGTAAAAATGCAGCTTTATGCATTTTCAATGTCATCAAAAACTTTCAGAAATAACTTAGAGTTACTGATACACTGACAATGTGGCTAAACACTCTGACTGTCCTGTTCATAATCAATGACACATGGTCTTGTCATTCGGATGACACTGAGATGTTCATTGACGTAAAAACTGCATTTTGGGACATGAGCTCAGGCATTTGCCAGTAATCCAGGGTGTGGTGCTGTTTGTACAAAATATTTTGAGAAATGCACATAAAACTGTGCAAATATAAATGGTGATTCGAGAAATGCTCCAAAGTGACTGAGAAAAACTGTAAATTCAGCTTGACTTGACTCTTTTTGCCCTGAAAAGTGTTTTCCCTGTTTAGAAAGGCAGAGACTGCTCCTTTGAGACGTTTCATCCTGTGTTTAATTTCAGCTATTTCTGTTGTTTGTTTGTGTTGAAGGGTTTCAGTTTGGAGGACTCGTTAAGTGCTCGTTGGGTTATAAATGGTTTCGAAAAAAGGGGGGCAGTCTAATATATTACACTTTTATTTTTTGACCTCACTAGCTGCCTTGTGGCATGACCCTTTACTGCAGTAAACATTTTTGACTGCACTACTCGGCTGAACCCATACCTTTGTGTAAACATTGCTAACCTCAGGGCGTGGCTTCAGCACCTTGGTCAGCTGCCAGCTGCCCTGGAGCCGTCAATGAAACCACAAGCTTTCTTCATCCTAGTCTTAGCTGTGTATAGCAGCGCATGATATTATAAACTGAAGGTTATTATTTTTTTGGACTCTTCTTTTTTTTTACCTTTTTTTTACCACTTTATTTTACAACAACTTTAAAGATGAATGAGTCAGTTTCAAGGTACACCAAAGTGTAGTGAACTAGGAAACTGCTTACGCTACTGTTTCACAGGTACAGAAACTAGCTGAACAATCCACTTTTTTGACACATTTGCATTTTTTTAAAAAATCTTGTGTATAAAGTGCAAAACAAGCATGCTTGATCATTTCTGTAGATAAACCCAAAGTCTTATCTGATCGTGTGCCACTTTTGTGCAGATAAATGATTTCTTTTTGAGATGTGGTTATAATTTGGCAGTGAATTTTGCTTTGTCAGGTTTTTCTTTCCAATCTTTGGTCACCATATTTCAGGGCAAATCATATAAAATTTATATTTTATATAAATTTTGTACTTAGTTTTTTTTATAATTTTTTATAAATTTTTATATTGTTGCTGTCCAAAGAAAAAAAAAGATAAGTTCCAAAATTACTTGGAATTAAATGTTTTTACATTCATTTCCATTGGCAGCAAAGAAGGTATTTTCCTTCTTCAGTAAAGTTAATATTTTGGAGATACATGGTTTTTCTTTTGACAGCAATGACATATAAATTACAATTTAAAAGTCTAGAACCACCCCCCCTTCCTGGATCAGGGCCTTATTGTGGCGGAAGGGCTTGTGTGGTCTCATGACCTCCAGGGCTATGTCGTCGGGAGCTGTTAGCTCCCAGTAGGGTCTCCCATGGCAAACAGGTCTGAAGTGAAGATCCAGACAAACATGATCCAAAAGCATTCCTATGAGTACACCCATTAAAATTCAGTGTACCCTGCCTGGGAAAGGGTTACCGGGACCTACCCCTGGAGCCAGTCCTGAGGGTAGTGTCTGACGGCGAGCGCCTGGTTGCCGGGCAGCCCACCTAACCCGGCCGGGCTCAGCCCGAAATGGCAATGTGGGAGGATCATGTGGGCTCACCACCCGCAAGATCCAGAGTAAGGGTGCGGTGCAATGCCCATCGGGCACAGAGCGGGGGCGAAGGGGCCCCTGGCATCGTGAAAATTTTCAGCGGAAACTGGTTCTTGGTACGTGGAACATAATCTCACTGGGGGGGAAAGAGCCAGAGCTGGTGCATGAGGTTGAGAGATACCAGCTAGATATAGTTGAGCTCACCTCTACACACAGTGTAGGCTCTGGAACCAAACTCCTCGATAGGGGTTGGTCTCTCTCCTACTCAGGAGTTGCACAGGGTGAAAGGCGCCAGGCGGGTGTGGGGATACTCACAAGTCTCCGGCTGGCACCTGTACAGCTGGAGTTTGTCCCAGTAAACGAGAGGGTCGCCTCAATGAGGCTCCGTCTTGCAGAGAGGAAAACTTTGACTGTTGTGTGTGCGTATGCACCGAACAGCAGCTCAGAGTATTCGGCCTTCTTGGAGGCAGTGACTGGAGTTCTAGAGGGGATTCAATGCACTGACTCTATTGTTTTACTGGGGGACTTCAATGCTCACGTTGGCAATGACTGGGAAACCTGGAGAGGAGTGATTGGGAGGAATGGACTGCCTGATCTAAACCCGAGTGGTGTGATGTTGTTGGACTTCTGTGCTAGCCACGGTTTGTCCATAATGAACACCATGTTCGAACATAAGATTGCTCATAAGTGTACTTGGTACCAGAGCACTCTGGGCTAAAGATCAATGATTGACTTTGTGGTTGTGTCTTCTGACCTGAGGCTGTATGTTTTGGACACTGCCGTAAAGAGAGGGGCTGAGCTGTCAACCGATCACCATCTGGTGGTGAGTTGGATCCGATGGCGGGGAAAGCTGCCGGACAGACCTGGTAAACCCAAACGTATAGTGAGGGTGTGCTGGGAAAAGCTGGCAGATGACTCTGTCTGGATGGATTTCAACTCTCACCTCCAAGATAACTTCTCACATGTTCCGGAGGAGGTAGGGGGAATGGAGTCTGAATGGACACTATTCCGGACCTCCATCGTGGAAGCGGCTGCATGTAGCTGTGGTCAAAAGCTTGTCGGTGCCTGTTATGGCAGCAACCCAAGAACCCCGTTGGTGGACACCAGGGGTGAGGGAAGCTGTCAAGCGGAAGAAGGAGGCTTTTCGAGATTGGCTAGCTCGGGGAACTTCCGATTCTGCGGATGGGTACCGGCAGGCGAAAAAGGCTGCAGCTATGGCTGTTGCTGAAGCAAAATCCAGAGCATGGGAAGAGTTTGGAGAGGCCATGGAGAATGACTTCCGGGCGGCCTCAAAGAGGTTCTGGAAAACACTCCGACAGCTCAGGAAGGGGGAAGGGGGGACACTGTCCAAGCTGTGCTCAGCAAGGATGGTGAAACTCTGAACTCGACTGAGCGTATTGTTGGGCGTTGGAAGGAGCACTTTGAGGAACTCCTTAACCCGAGAGACATGCCTCTTGTGCAGGAGGTAGGGCCAGAAGTGTTTGGGGGGTCAGATTCCATTTCCTTGGCTGAAGTCACTGAGGTGGTGAAAAAGCTTCGCAGTGGCAAAGCTCCAGGAGTGGAAGAGATTCGCCCAGAGTTACTGAAGGCACTCGATACTATGGGGCTGTCTTGGATGACACACTATATCGCATGGACCTCGGGAACAGTGCCTTTGGATTGGCAAACCGGGGTGGTGGTTCCTATTTTCAAAAAAGGGGACCGGAGAAAGTGTGCCAGTTATCGTGGCATTACACTTCTCAGCCTCCTGGGGAAAGTCTATGCCAAGGTGCTGGAAAGGAGAATCCGTCCGATAGTCGAACCTAGGATTTTGGAGGAACAATGCGGATTTCGTCCTGGTCGTGGAACTTTGGACCAACACTTTACTTTTGCACAGATGATTGAGGGGACGTGGGAATTTGCTACTCCACTCTACACATGCTTTGTGGATTTGGAGAAGGCATATGACCGTGTTCCCCGAGAGATTCTGTGAGAGGTGCTCCGGGAGTATGGGGTGTCTGGCGAGCCGTACGGTCCTTGTACTCTCAGAGTTTGAGTTGTGTTCGCATCCTTGGTAGTAAGTCAGGCTTGTTCAGTGTGGGCATTGGACTCCGTCAGGGCTGTGCCTTATCTCCACTCCTGTTTCTGATATTCGTGGACAGGGTGGCACGGCGTAGCCTGGGGCAGCAGGGATTCCATTGAGGAGCTCAGGAAGTGGCATCTCTGCTGTTTGTGAACGATGTTGTTCTTCTGGCTTCTTCGCACGGAGGCCTCCAGTGTTCACTTGAGCAGTTTGCAGCCGAGTGTGAAGCGGTCGGTATGCGGATCAGCACCTCCAAGTCTGAGGCCATGGTTATCTCCCGAAAACAGATGGCATGCTCCGTTCAGGTAAGGGATGAGAACCTGCCCCAAGTGAAGGAGTTCAATTATCTCGGGTTCTTGTTCACGAGTGATGGGAAGAGGGATGGTAAGATTGACCGTAGGATAGGTGCAGCATCTGCAGTAATGTGGTCACTGTACCGCACCGTTGTGGTGAAAAGAGAGCTGAGCCATAAAGCAAAGCTCTCAATTTACTGGTCAGTCTACGTTTCCACTCTCACCTATGGTCATGAGTTCTGGGTAATGACCGAAAGAACAAGATCGCGGATACAAGCGGACGAAATGAGCTTTTTCTAACGGGTCGCTGGGCGTACTCTCCGTGATCGGGTGAGGAGCTCAGTGACTAGGGAGGAGCTCGGAGTAGAGTCGCTGCTCCTTCGCATTATGAGAAGTCAGTTGAGGTGGTTTGGGCATTTGATCAGGATGCCTCCTGGACGCCTCCCACTGGAGGTATACCAGGCACGTCCAACTGGAAGGAGGACCCAGGACCCAGGACACGCTGGAGGGATTATATCTCCCAGCTGTCCTGGGAACGCCTTGGGATCCCCCAGGAGGAATTGGTGGATGTTGCAAGGGACAGAGACGTCTGGGCTTCTTTGCTTGCCCTGTTGCCACTGCGACCCTGAAATGGAGAAGCGGAAAAGAAAATGTATGTATGTATGTATGTATGTATGTATGTATGTAGAACCACCCCCCTTTTCAAACTCATTTCGTTTTCATGTTAGGAATGCATACAGTAATACATTATACAACCAAATGGTTGCGGACACCTCCTCATCTACTGGTAACAACAGGTAGTTTGTTCCAATTTTGCTGCAGTACCAGCTGCTTCTTTTGTTAAAAGTATATACACTACATTTACATTTACATTTATGCATTTGGCAGACGCTTTTATCCAAAGCGACTTACAAAAGAGGATCTAACATTCAAACTACAGCACAAATTATACAATTATACAATTATACCTTACATTAAGTGCAATATGCAGGAAGTAATAAGTGCATTAAAGAAAGACTTTCAGTGCAAGAGATACTCTCAGAAGAGCTGGGTTTTCAAGGATTTCTTGAATGCGGAGAGGGTTCCTGTTGCTCTGATAGTGCTTGGAAGCTCGTTCCACCAGCGTGGTACCAGAGATGAGAATAGCCTCAGCTGACCTGTACGGGGGGTTGGTCGTGTTAGTAGGCGCTCCTTTGAGGAATAGAGAGGGCGGGCGCTAACGTATGGTTTTAAAAGTCTGTTGAGGGAGATGGGAGCAGAACCAGTGAATACTCTGAAGGCCATCTTCAGATGTTATAATATTTTTTGAGGATTTGATGGCAGTCTGCTACAAGTCGCGGTGGTTCCAGAGCCTACCTGGAATCATTGGGCGCAAGGCAGGAAGACACCCTGGAGGGGGCATTATATTCTTTGTTACTTTTAAAAATATATTTACCTTCCTATCCCAGCCAGAACACCACAGCAAACTCTTGAGTTGTTCTTGCTGTTTATTTCAGGCCATTGCCTAACTGAAATGTGAAGAAACCTTTTCATCATTTAATTCTTGGATAATCAGAATTAGTTCTGATTTTGTTGTTGTCCAAAGAAAAAACATGTATCTCCAACTTTACAGGAGATAACAAAAACAAAACAAACAAACAAACAAACAAAAAAAGAACCTTGGACATCAGTGTAAACAGATGTTACTCCAAGTAATTTTGGAACATTTCTATTGGTCCATTGATCAAGTAATTTTCACAAAGTGTGAAGGACAGCTGCTGTATTCAAATGATATTTGTAAGTTAGTAAGCTAAAAATCCACAAAAATGGAGATACATGTTTTTCTTTGGATGAGGATTTGTGCATCACTCTGTTCATTTAATGATGTGTAATGTCCCTGTACTCTCTACAGTATACTGTTATACTTTGCAGTCGTTATGGGGTTCTTGGGATCATTTAAGCAACCCATCTTAATCCAGTCATGAGAAGCGGAACAAAGAAAAAATGTTTATTCCAGAAAAGTTCTGATTTGTCTAAATGTGGTCCTATGTTGGAAGAAGGAACTGGTCACCTAAAGGAACTGGTCACCTGTCCAAGGACATTGAGTTGTGGTCTCATGTAAACGCATTAAAGCATTCCTATCTTATATTTCATTTTGAAATATATTAAAATGTAGTGTCAATCCCCTATTATTTTCATTTTTAGGTGCAAATTTCTGCAGGGAATTAGCTTATACCTTACTGACATGCATACTCATTCACTGTTAAGAACTGCAGCACAAGGGGCGATATTTCACACATACACACTCACATTTAGGGACCGCTATACACAACAGGATGCTCTGGTACATCCCATCAATGACGCTGTGTACTTACCCATGTTTTTGCTTATAAATATGTATTTTCTTCTTCATTTTTAAGAGTAAAAAATCAAAAGACGAAGTGTGAACATCTGAAGTATAGTACATTTTATTTGAATGAACAGTTTTATTCTTAGAATATGCTCTTAACAGATCTCTTTAAAAAATAAAGGTTGAACGCATTGCATTAAAACATTAAGAGGTAATGATGTTGCATGAATTATCAAATAATAAATCTTCTTAAAAAAATAAAACTTTAATTAAATACATGGAAATGTGCCAAATCAAAAACAAATTAATGATGAAAACTGAGACACAAAAATGTATATAAATTTTTATAAATAACTCAGGTGAAACAAAAAATAAATAACAAGGCACAGAGTTCTTCCAAGAAATTGCAGTAGGATTCAGAAATATGCACACACATATTGCTACAACCATTACACTGCAACAAACAGGGTCTATAATACAACATTAATAAACGTAAGAATCAGTGCCATTTGAATTGTCAAAATTGATTTTTTTTTTGCCATGCCTTTTAAATGTAAAACTGGTGATATTGATGATGGTAATGATGATGATGATGATACACAAACTGACTAAAGTCACTCCAGGAAGCCTTCACTCCATCCTGCATTTTATGAGATGGGTAAAGCCTCTAGAGTTAAATACCTGTCAGGTATCCAGGTTGAGGTATTGAAGGGATACTTTTTTATATTTTGTTGTTTTATATATTATGTTGTTTTATATTATGTTGTTGTCACATTGCTTGGCTTCCTCCTGGAATTTCTTCAGTTTTTTCTCTACTTTTTCAGCCAGGTTGTGCATGTTTGCCAGTTTTAGTGTGGCTGGAAGCTGAGTCAGCTGCTGTTCTGAAGCATCACTAAGCCACGTTTTTATTTTAAGTGCTGAGTTATCTTTGTCTATTGCTGTCTGATTTCCACTGATGTTTAATTTGCGACAGAGACGATGTAGAGGTTTTTTTTGCTGAGCAAACATCTCTGTGAGGACAGGCTTGATGAAGCTGGTCCAGCCTTGGAAAGATAATCAGCAAAAAAAAAATCACTCAGTGATATCAAACAGTAAGCATTGCATTATCATATCAAAGCTGCCTGATGGGATAAAACAATCTTCCATGAACTCATCATTAACACATCACAGCAAAATATGTCACCAACATATCAAAGCAGTCTGCTTTGTAAAATTAACACATTAAACCTGTCTAAATGAGATCAAAAGCATCTCAACAGCATATAACAGCTGCCTGATTTACACCAAAAACATGCCAGTAACAAACGAGACAGCTTGATAACATAACAAAATTAGATTAAAAATCCACCCCAAAAAATAACAATGCTGGAAACAGTAAAAAAAAATTGACTCTAGAGCTGCTATTACTAAAATTAGAAGAGCAACATGAAGATGTAGAATGTAAATCACTGTTTAAACCAATGCATCTCTTGCATTTTTTAATTGTTTTATTTTTTTCTAGTAATAAATGACTTCTAGTAAAAGAAGAACAGCCTCCTTATATCTCAGATTTCCAGGTGGTTGCTAGGCATTAGTCTACATACCTTGTGATGTGATGTTGTTGCAGGAAAGACACATATTGTCATGGCAGCTGGTCCCACGCACCATCAGCTTCTCGTCACTTCGGCAAGTCGTGTGTGCAGTGCACTGAGCACTGCCCGCTTCTCCGGTGACATAGTAACCATCCGAACATGGCTCACATTCTGTATCTTTGTATGGGGTTCCTGCATACAACACAAAGCTTAATTATCAGTGGATATAACCTGCTCAACTGGAGATTTAATAACAACTCACACACCTACATGCCAGAACACAGTCTGAGCTGTGGGTCCAAGGTAATAAAAACATACCCAAACATGTCTAGGCTAAAGCCACATGGCTCATCCAGGTCAGAAAAACATAACAACATAGCAATACCAACAGCAGGTAGTGCTTTTTAAGGGTCTTTTACCAGACAATAGGAATCTGAATTTGAATATGGAAAGATAAGTTGGCATTGACCGTAGAACTTGATTTGATTAACAATTTCACAGAAGGACTGACTGACATTGTACCTGCAAGAGGATAATAACAGACTCTCACCAGTTAACTGATGCTGATAGTATATTTGTCTTAGCTAAAAGTCTACAAATCAACAAACGGTAGAAATTACTCTGAAAAAATAATTCAACAGCTGAATTAACTGCGAGTAAAACTGACAGACTGGTACTAAGAGTTGAATAGAGGCTGAGTAGAACTGATATAATAATAGTTTCCTCTAGGGGGTCTGGTTATTTCATGAGTACCTTTTGATTTGATGACATGTCCGTTTGGGCACACACTGTGCTTCTTGCAGTAGTGTGAATACCAATAGTAGCCATCCTGGCACTGGCACTGGCGGTTTTGTTTGGGAGTGCAGGGCTGTGTCTCTACCAGGTTGAGGCCACAGAGATCACAAGGCAGACACTCAGGAATGTAGTTCCAGTACTTGGTGTAGAATCCCTGGATGCAGGGGTTACACCGCGTAGGGCGAGTTGCAGTGCAGTGTGAGCGAAGGTAAAAGCCTGGCTCACAGCGATCACATGTCAACTTCACACCTGATGCCAGCTCATGCTCATATGTGTATTCGTTTGTGGAGGTGCCATGGAAGAGTGGCAGTAATAGGATTAGGATCTGTGCACACAAACAAACAAACATACATTTAGGTGTTTTAGAGCACACATCTCAATCACAAACACACACAACATCACACACACCCTTAATCTGAGCGGTCCGAGGGTGGACCTGCAGTGACCTAGAGTCAGCAGGGTCCCCACCATTTTAACCTAGGGTATGGTTAATTTCATTACACAAAGTAGTTACATTTTCCTGTGTAGATACACTCATGAAGATGGTTTATTATCCAGTTCAACATTTGATAGAATAAATAACGAGTGTAATGTTTGTTCCTTAAAGCCGTTAGCCCTTTACTTTTATTTTCTTTTTTCTTCTTCTTCTTCTTCTTTCCCGCCCCCCCCCCTCCCTCGAGCTAGTTACCATTGTTTAGCAGTTACATGGGAAACTACTAAAGAATTCAGAATGTTACGCTGGCCTGTTTCTTCAGAATCTGACCGAACAGGCAGGTGATATTTCCTCTAATAAACACAACGTAAACGCGTCAAGTTTCTACTAGAGTAACACTGTAGCGACACCACTGTTGAATGGTTGCTCAGCAACCGTTGCTCTGCAACCGTTGTTCGCAATCGCCAGGAGGAACTTCGGCTCTATCTCAAATGTCCCCTAATTCGTTATGCGTAACTTTATGCGTAAAGTAACGGCTCCTAGACTCAAAGTGCCCTGTATAACAAACTGAAAGCTAACAGATGAAAAGAAAAATTCGATAAACGTCACACTGGGAATGATCTTTTCTTAATAATAATAATAATAATAATAATAATAATAATAATAATAATAATAATAATAATATACTTAGCCTATATAGTCAGATATAAGAATTAAAATATAATATATAAAATAAAGTCCCTCTGCATTTTGAACAAATATTTCTTTGCCAATAAAGCCTCATATCCATATCAGCTTTCAAACACTGCCTTGACATAATATATGTGACACAATATGATAGCCATAGACAAAGTTTGAGCAACTAAATAAATAAATAGTACAGTTTTCAGTATTTGTGAGCACTAACCCTGCATTAGTGATAAAGTCCATCAACACACACACACAAATGTTTTGTATTTGTAAAAGTGACAGAAACATGTTACTGTCGTCATGAAAAACACGAGTAAAAGGACTAAAAGCAGTAGCCTGTCCACACGAGGTGTGAACGAAAAGCCCCCAAACATAGCTTACCTCCGCACACACACACACACACACACACACGAACACAGAATATACATTGCCTCTGCAGACACAGATACGTTAGACAAGCCCCTGCAGGCACACCGTCTACTGTAAGGCAAGTTACTTTCAGTCTACATACCTCTCTTTCCACACACACTTACGGACAAGACAGCAGCGCTAGAAGCAGCGTGCAGTGAACCTCTCTCTCTCCTCTCTCTCTCTCTCTCTCTCTCTCTCTCTCTCTCTCTCTCTGTCATACACGCACACAGACTCACACCCACAAACGCTCCGTCATAACAGAAGCGAGAGAGCGAATCAGCAGCCGTCTCTTACCGCGGTCTTGGCCATTGTGCTGCTTGGTTGCCTCCGCTCTCTTTCTCTCCGCTTTTTAAAAGAACTCCCATGACACACCCCCGCACGCTTAAGCCCGGCGAGGGGGGTATGTGATGTCATCTTTTTTACGCGCGCTTGTCTGAAATCTCCTCGTGATGCTATTCTAGAAACTGGAGTGTGTTATACATCAGGGGCTTTCCTCCTCCTCTTCACCCTTTCTTGTAAACAGCATGAATGAAGCTGAGAAAACAGTTTACCTTCATTCTTTCTCTCTTCGTCTATTACTGCTGAGTCAGAGAGAGTCTCCCTCATCTCAGACATGAACGTCTTTGAGAGAGAGAGATAGATAGAGATGCATATGATACAGTGGATGGTCATTCATCATCCCTGTTCAACAGTTCACCCTTTTCACATGTGAGCCAGTCATGTCTTTACATTGAGAATTTGTTGTTCTATCCCTGGGTCACTGACTGTGAGGAGTGTAGAGGAGTGTAGTGTGTTCTCCCAGTGTCTGTGTGGGTTTTATCCAGGTGCTTCGGTTTCCTCCAAACACACATGTTGATTGATTAGTTCGTTGTGTGAAATTGTCCACAGGTGTGAGTGTGTGTGAGTGACTGGGTGAGTGTGTGAAACTGTCCACAGGTGTGAGTGTGTGAGTGACTGGGTGAGTGTGTGAAACAGTCCACAGGTGTGAGTGTGTGAGTGACTGGGTGAGTGTGTGACACTGTCCACAGGTGTGAGTGTGTGAGTGACAGGGTGAGTGTGTGAAACTGTCCACAGGTGTGAGTGTGTGAGTGACTGGGTGAGTGTGTGAAACAGTCCACAGGTGTGAGTGTGTGAGTGACTGGGTGAGTGTGTGACACTGTCCACAGGTGTGAGTGTGGGAGTGACAGGGTGAGTGTGTGAAACTGTCCACAGGTGTGAGTGTGTGAGTGACTGGGTGAGTGTGTGACACTGTCCACAGGTGTGAGTGTGTGAGTGACAGGGTGAGTGTGTGAAACTGTCCACAGGTGTGAGTGTGTGAGTGACTGGGTGAGTGTGTGACACTGTCCACAGGTGTGAGTGTGTGAGTGAATGGGTGAGTGTGTGAAACTGTCCACAGGTGTGAGTGTGTGAGTGACTGGGTGAGTGTGTGACACTGTCCACAGGTGTGAGTGTGTGAGTGAATGGGTGAGTGTGTGAAACTGTCCACAGGTGTGAGTGTGTGAGTGACTGGGTGAGTGTGTGACACTGTCCACAGGTGTGTGTGTGTGAGTGAATGGGTGAGTGTGTGAAACTGTCCACAGGTGTGAGTGTGTGAGTGAATGGGTGAGTGTGTGAAACTGTCCACAGGTGTGAGTGTGTGAACCATGGTTGTTCCGAATCTTTTGTCATCCTGCTAATAATAGTGCGGATATTATAATGACATCTTTTCTCCCATTTCATGTGTCTTTTCCCAAAATCAGCTTCCAGACCTGATGTGTCATATCATGATTTATCGTATAAACTCCTATAAATGATGAGATGTATTTCAGTATGTGATTTTTTATGTCTTTGAAATTTTAAAACAACATAACAGCAGGTGAATTTCTTCTTGATTCAGATATTGACCACTGAGATTAAAGAGATACAAATAAAATGTTTTTTTCTTCTCTGGTCTCCTCTGGTCTTGTTATCCTTCTTGTCATTTATTACACTCTCACCGAAAAAAAAAAAATATGTATATATATATTAATCTTACTCATATCTCACACCCGGTTTCAAAAAACACACGTTGGTAGGTGGATTGGCGACTCAAAAGTGTCCGTAAGTGTGAGTGTGTGAGTGAATGTGTGAGTGTGTGTCGCCCTGTGAAGGACTGGCGCCCCCTCCAGGGTGTATTCCCGCCTTGTGCCCAATGATTCCAGGTAGGCTCTGGACCCACCGCGACCCTGAACTGGATAATCGCTTACAGATAATGAATGAATGAATGAATCATATCTCACTCTAACAGAGCAGGAAGAAAGTCAATATGTCTGAATAATGCGGGGGTCTAGTGACTATCACTACAATCAGATACCATAATCAGTTTTATAATTCATCCTCACTGTATCCTCTCATACTTTAATTCTTTAGACGCAATTTATGTAAAGTTACATTTATATTCAGAATATATATTAACAGCTACTGTGCTCCATTTATTTACACTAGATGGCGTTACATTTCTTTGAACTCCAGCTTCTGAAGTCTTGATGTTGAATGATGTGTTCTGGATCACACACTTTACTCAAGTTCATTCCAAAAGTATTGATTGGTGTCCCATCATTCTAGAGAACACATTTTCACTGTTCCACAGTCCAATGCTGGGGTGCTTTATTTCTATGAAAATATCAGGTTTAAGGAAATGACTTTAATTGCTTTAAAGTCCCGTGGGTGTGCCACTGTGTGCAGAAATCATTTGTCACATCTGAGAAACTGAGGAAAAAGTGATAGAATAGTCAAGTTCTGGTCAGGGTTCAAATACACAGCAATGGAGCAAGAGTCCACTTTAACAGCCACAGTGAGTATTATGTTTATAAAGCATGCGTGTGTGTGTAATATTTAGCCTGAGCTGTTCCATTGTGTGACTGTGACACATTTCACTAGCGTATCACTGACCCAGTTCTGTGTCATCGTTATTTCAATGGATTTTGTAACATCCAGTATAACCTGTTTGTGGATAGTGGAAGTCACCCAATCAATTATGGCATGGTTTACCTAACAATCACACACACACACCATGTCTGTGGATGTTTACTCTCTCTCAGAGATGTTACACAATAGGTTTGAATACACGCAGATTTCAAATATAGTGTATATGCACAATTCAGCCAACTTAAACCCATATAATGGTCAAAATGTTATACACAATGACAGTACGTCAGGGATTATGTTGTTTTTTCTCGCTCATAAAATACTTGTGAGAAAACCCGTGGGTGACTTTTGACCCAAGCCTTTAGTTTGATGAGGGTTAATTCATTTTGATGGCCTGCTATGGGTTGTGCACTGTCCAGGGTGTTGTCCTGCCTTGCACCCCGTGACTCACTGAGAACCTGAAACCTTAAACAGAAGATGGTATATAACAGGTTAAAGTGACGAGAAACCAGACGGGCTACCAGTCAGTGACAAATATAAGGAGAGTAGTGATATCTGTAGAGGTGGCAGAGTACATTCTGACCTCAGTTTCAGACTGATGTGCAGCTGAAAGGCTTTCGGTTTTGTTTCAGGTAGTCAAGGTCACTACTTTGTATGAATTCTTTGACATTCAGTAGCTCATGGTTTAAACGGAAACACTTCATGACTCTGGAGAACTGAAAAAAAAAAACCACATCTCAATTTATAGCATCGTCACCATGACCAATTATATATATATATATATTTGTTTAGGCCGAGGGGTATGTTTGAACGCTCCTGTGGGACTCATCAGAATACTTTGATCAAAAAGACGTTTAAAATATTTATTACATTTTTCAGACTGTATAAATAATTATCCTCAGGTTTACGGAAGACATAACAGACGTTTGGACATAGAAAAAGGTCTTGGCCAATGAAATATTGCAATAATAATAATTTCCTATTAAAGAGGCTGTGTACTTCTTGTTTCTTCTTCTATTGTTCCAGGATATGCATTTAATATGCCTTAGGCATGTAAAAGCATTGCATTTTATGACATCACAAAAAAAAACAAAAAACAGTGAACTGAAATGTTTCCATATATGGATATTACAGTTTTGAGGAAAATTATGGCACTCTTTATTTTATTTAAAATGTTCAATAAAGGGCGGCACGGTGGCGCAGCAGGTAGTGTCGCAGTCACACAGCTCCAGGGGCCTGGAGGTTGTGGGTTCGATTCCCGCTCCGGGTGACTGTCTGTGAGGAGTTGGTGTGTTCTCCCCGTGTCTGCGTGGGTTTCCTCCGGGTGCTCCGGTTTCCTCCCACAGTCCAAAAACACACGTTGCAGGTGGATTGGCGACTCGAAAGTGTCCGTAGGTGTGAGTGTGTGAGTGAATGTGTGTGTGTCTGTGTTGCCCTTTGAAGGACTGGCGCCCCCTCCAGGGTGTATTCCCGCCTTGCGCCCGATGATTCCAGGTAGGCTCTGGACCCCCCGCGACCCTTAATTGGATAAGCGGTTACAGATAATGGATGGATAGATGTTCAATAAAATAAAAAATCTAGAACCTCGTAAAGTCACACAGGGATCCACCAAAAACATTTAATAAATCAAATAAATGCTCCTGGAGGAACCCTTAATGGTTCTACTGGTGCGACAATCCAAAAAACCCTTAAGGGATCAAAACACTCATTAGCATATACAACATCTATATTGCATACACACATCTTCAGACTATTTAATTATCGACACTACACTGAATGTTTTAAGCTTTAATAATATTATTAAAAAAATAAGCCTTTCTTTAGAACATCTTTGAGCTTGTATCATTGTCTGAGTACTGTGATGTCATGTTCAGTGGAGGATGCTTAGCTCACGCTGGCTATGACAGTGAAGACTAAACAAAGAGAATATAAACAATACCCTGTCTATTAGCTTTGGTTCATAGGCTAGATATCAGATATTCTGACTGAATGGAATGTGTGACACAGCAGCTCAGCAAGGTTAACGACGCACTCTTGGAAATAAGAGACAGTGGCTGTCTCCGGTGACTTCAATGGACTCAGTATGTTTATGCTGCAGCAGAGTAGAACACACTCGCACTCAGGAATGTTAGCTGGTGTTAGGAGACAGCTGACCATACAGGAGCACTTTGTAGTTGTACAATTACAGACTGTAGGCTGCACAACAACCGTTTCTCTGCATACTTTCTTATCCACATTTCATACTGTTCTTCAATGGTCAGGACCACCAGAACTGGAGCTTTTAAACACCGCGTCCACACACTGTCCACTCTGTTACCACACACACCTACTTCATTTGGTCCACCTTGTAGATGTAAAGGCAGAGGCAGTGGCTCATCCGTTTGCACTAGTCATTCTCCAGTCCTTCGTCAGTGGTCAGTGAGCTATTCTCAGACCAGCAGTAACACTGAGGGCTTTAAAATCTCCAGCAGCATTGCTGTGTCTGAACTACTCAGACTGTCATAACACAGACTAACACACCAACAACCCTCACTCTATGTGTGTGTTCTTGTGCAAAATTCAAAGGCCAATCTTCATGTATCCAATTTAATAGAATATCCATCCATCTGGGTCCAGGTTGTAGGGTGGGTGCTGGAAATTGTTCCTCCTGGGGACTCCTCTGTTCTGCTATGGGCACTTATTTGTGAGGAATGGCTTCCAAGATTTAAACCTCAGTAGATTTCTGTGCTCATCACAATTTATCCATAACAACACTATGCTAGAGTTGTCTGGATTGATTTTCATACCTTTTTTTTGTATTACAGATTACACTCTGAAAAATACAGAAAGAAGGTGGCAAAAAGAAAGGACTTTTGCAGGATTTGTGGCAAACAGAAGGCCTCATGTGGTCAAAGTATGTTATAGCTACTAACATGTCATATAATACACATTTTATTTTCAATACAGGGAAACCTTTTTTTTTAACAGTAAATAATAATAATATTAATATAAATAATAATAAAAAAAGATATGTAGCAGAATATCTTCTTGTGTGAGCAAGAAAAAAAAATTCAACAGCCAATCAGCAAAACCTCACATATTTTATGCAGTCCCACAGAATATTTCTGTGGCATGGAATACAGTTATCTAACTGTGTCAGTGTGGAAGAAACACTTGTGAGGCTACCCTCTCTGCTCAGAACTGTTAAGCCCTGCAGTAGAAACGAGGCCTCTGAGTCTGAATGGGCTCTGTTTCTGCCTCTGGTTCCATCCGTGACTCCCTGGGTGAGGGAGATGGTCAAACTGAAGAAAGAGGCCTATTGTGTCTGGTGGCTTGTGGGACTCTGTAAGCAGCTGATGGATACTGAAGGGATATGTGGGTTTGGTGAGGACATTCGCTTATTCATTGTCTGTAAGCGCTTGTCCAGTTCAGAGTTGCGGTGTGTCCGGAGCCTACCCGGAATCACTGGACACAAGGCAGGAACACACCCTTGTGGGGGCGTCAATACTTCGCAGGGCCTCACTCATTCACTCACACACGTACGTACACTTTTGAGTCACCAATCACTTGCCAGCGTGGACCATGGAAGGAAACTGGAGCTTGGTGAGGTCATGTAAAATGAAATTGGTTGACTCCAAGAAGATTCTGGAAACCATTAGACAGCTCTGGAAACCACCAGTTGGTGGTTTCCTACAAACATTGTGTATGGTAGGGTCAGAGAGTTGCGTGGACACTGGGGGCAAATTTTCTGAATTGGCAAGTCGTGGTGGTGGAATATAAATATATGATCAACATTTTTAATATATAGTGTGTGCTTTTTATTAAAGCTTCCTGCCTTTTTAAGAGACGTGCTTGGTTCTCTTTGGTTCCAATTTTAAAGAGCTCTATTACCTGGGAGAGCTCCAGTTTCATCCCTGGTCAAACTCAGCTGTCGGAGGCTAGGGGTTTAAGAGAGTTCCTTGTTCCCTTGCTAACATAAGATAACTGGGCAGTTACTGCCCTTCTCCTAGCATGTTGTGCTATAAAATGACTTTGTTAATAGCTGATCAAACAGAATGGGCTTGCCTTAACCATCCTGGCCTGATAGCATTGTGTGATTACTAGAGGTGTACCTGGCAATGACTAATGCTGGGGAGAACACCTGGGTTTAAGAGATGCTTAATAAGTTTCACAAACCTCTTATTTCTAAAGGTAACTTTTGGAAAACCACATGTGACTCTTATCCTGTTAAATGACTTTTCACTATTTACTAAGTCAGGAGCTTTGAGTGGGCAGAGCAGGATAAGAGGATTCCAATGAGATCATTTCCTTCATTATGTGTGCTATTAAACTCTGCAGCATGTAATGGTTAAACAATTCTGTTCATTTGTAACAGAAGAGGAGCTCAGACAAACCTGTTCCACAGAATAGAGCCTGTGAGCTTAATGCATGAACACAGTATCAGTATCAGCCACAATGGAGCTGAGCTCGTGTGCAGAGCCTCAGAGACATTTAACACGCTCAGATGAACTCAGTACCCAATGATCTGTCTACAAACAGCACTGAGAAATCTGTAGAAACAATATCTTAAGAAATTAGATAATCCTAAAATCATTTCACTTCAGGAATTTTAAGTATAAAATGATTCAATGTATATTTAGATTCAATTTAAAAAGTCCTTAAACCATAGGCAGAAACATTTTAAGTTTCAGGATATAAGGCAAAAATAAATAAATAAATAAATAAATAAATAAATAAATAAATAAAAATCTAATTAAATGATCTCAGAATAAAACAAGGCACTTTCAGTAGATGTAATGTATTCACTTAAAATAAACATAAAACATTATATGATTTCATAATAAACTTAACTCACAAAAATATAACTAAAATTAATGAAATTAAATTTACTCACTACATGACGATTCCACTTGTTAGACAGTATTTTCTGTAGTGTACTGAGCTGTCTATACAGCAACTCCTAACCAACCTTTAGTTGGATTGATTGGTTTTTCAGATTTTAGAAACTTCACAGGCAGTTATATTAATATGTTAGCTAACCCTGTTTCACAGTGCAGCAGTGTTGCTGTGGCACAGCTCAGGATTCAAGCCTCCTCTCAGTTCACTGTAGTTTATTTGAAGTTTGATGTGTCCTCTTTGCACCCTCACAGACAGCGAGCATATATCGGTCCACTGGCATAAAAAGGCTGGCACACCACTGACTGTTAAACCACTGCTGGTCCACCATCGGACCACTCAGATTGCTGTCCTGTACAGGATATAACTCCTTTATAATAAGTCACAGAGACTTTTATTCTGGAAAACAAATTATATATATATATATATATATATATATATATATATATATATATATATAAATATTGAAGTTCTGCTGGATTAAAATTATTTACTAATCTTATTTATAAACGATAACAAAAAAACCTAATGAAGGACAAAAATGTAACTTAGACTGTGAATGGAAAAATGCTAAAATGAGACATTTTGTCTAAAATTCTGTTTAATTACCAGCGGTCCGCCCAGAAAACGCCGTACAAAACACTCGTGGACCTCAAACTTTGCCCTCAGTCACCAACAGTGGTCCGCCGTCTCTTTGCTATCAGGGCTCTACCCAAGAGTAGAACAGCATGCTAGCTAGCCCTGCTACATCAGGCTATTGTTTCAATTAGCCAGCTAACTAGCTAAATTTAAACTTTCCATGGAAAAAAGGAACAGAAAATAAGATCTACTTAATAAGTCTTTAATCAAAAATGAGGTTAGTGAAAAAACAAAGACAAAGGAGACTAAGTCTAAACCAAACTAAGAACCTTTGAAATTTGTAAATAACTACCATATGTTTTATCAGGCAATAAGGACATCACTTACATGTGAGGTATGAAGATGGATTAGTTGCCTTGAAAACAAATACAACAAAACATTGAGGAAACAGAAGTGTTTGAGGTTTCCCTGAAGTGCAGGGAAACCCCTCCGCCTCCTTCTATCACTGCAACCTTAAGACTTTTGTTTGTATAATATGAGTCAGTAACTTGTTAGTACATGCATTAAAAAAGAACTTGCCTGGAAAAGCACTTTAGGGGACTGGGCTATATACACTTGGTACTCTCTCATGGGGGCAACAGAGTTCATCTAATGCTTGTAACAGATATTTCCTAGCTATCCAATTAGGAGAACACCTCTTTAATTTTGCCCATAGTGTACAGCACAGGGTGCATCACTTTATTGATTCTGGTCAAATGATACACTGACTCAATGCATAGCAAGCTTGTGGATACGTATCCATTCATCATGTTATTTGAAATCCATGGTATTAATAGGGAGAGCCTCCTCAAACATTGCGAAATATTTACACTAAATGTTGGAATATTTCTGCATTCACAAAATGAGCTTTACTGAAGCTAGGTACTGAAGCTAAGTGATTAATTCTGGGTGGCAAACATGAATCCAACTCATCATAAGACATTGGATGTATCTTCATTACTCCAGAAAATGTCGATCCATTGCTCCACAGTCCAAGAATTGTAGCTCTATATTCAACAGTTCACAATGAGCATGTTGTATATAAGTTTGCCATTTTTAAAATACACAGTAAGACAAAGGTGAAAATAAGCTTGAGCTTTGAGGAGGACTTTTTAGAAGGAATAATTTTAAAGGATATAATTTTATTGTGAACGTCATGTAAAAATAAGCAACTGGCATTCATTTTAACTGGATATTGAGTATAGGATTTCAATATATTTTCTTAACATTCATTCATTATTCAAACATTTTTCATAACTGTTTCATACTGATCAGGTCATGAACTGTCTGGACTCTAACATGAATCATTGGGTGCTAGACAACAGGGCTCCAGGCCATGCCAGGGCATCACACACTCATCCAGAGAACCTAGACAATGTATCAAACACCATATCACTCACACACTCACACCTGTGGACAGTTTCACACACTCACTCACTCACACCTGTGGACAATTTCACACACTCACCCAGTCACTCACACAATCACACCTGTGGACAATTTCACACACTCACCCAGTCACTCACACACTCACACCTGTGGACAGTTTCACACACTCACCCAGTCACTCACACACTCACACCTGTGGACAGTTTCACACACTCACCCAGTCACTCACACACTCACACCTGTGGACAGTTTCACACACTCACCCAGTCACTCACACACTCACACCTGTGGACAATTTCACACACTCACCCAGTCACTCACACAATCACACCTGTGGACAATTTCACACACTCACCCAGTCACTCACACACTCACACCTGTGGACAGTTTCACACACTCACCCAGTCACTCACACAATCACACCTGTGGACAATTTCACACACTCACCCAGTCACTCACACACTCACACCTGTGGACAGTTTCACACACTCACCCAGTCACTCACACACTCACACCTGTGGACAGTTTCACACACTCACCCAGTCACTCACACACTCACACCTGTGGACAGTTTCACACACTCACCCAGTCACTCACACACTCACACCTGTGGACAATTTCACACACTCACCCAGTCACTCACACACTCACACCTGTGGACAGTTTCACACACTCACCCAGTCACTCACACACTCACACCTGTGGACAGTTTCACACACTCACACCTGTGGAAAATTTCACACACTCACCCAGTCACTCACACACTCACACCTGTGGACAGTTTCACACACTCACCCAGTCACTCACACACTCACACCTGTGGACAATTTCACACACTCACCCAGTCACTCACACACCCACACCTGTGGACAGTGTCACTCACTCACCCAGTCACTCACACACTCACACCTGTGGACAGTGTCACACACTCACCCAGTCACTCACACACTCACACCTGTGGACAGTGTCACACACTCACCCAGTCACTCACACACTCACACCTGTGGACAGTTTCACACACTCACCCAGTCACTCACACACTCACACCTGTGGACAATTTCACACACTCACCCAGTCACTCACACACTCACACCTGTGGACAGTTTCACACACTCACCCAGTCACTCACACACTCACACCTGTGGATAGTTTCACACATTCACTCAGCCACTCACACATGTGGAGAGTTTCACACACTCACACCTGTGGACAGTTTCACACACTCACCCAGTCATTCACACACTCACACCAGTAGACAGTTTCACACACTCACCCAGTCACACCTGTGGACAATTTCACACACTCACTATGACACTCACATCTGTGGACAGTTCCACACAGCCAATCCACCTACCAACATTTGTACTGAACATGTGCTATTGGAGTGTGGTAGGAAACTGAAGCGGTTGGAAGAAACCCACACAGACACAGAGAGAACATACCATACACACCGACAGTGACTCCAGTCCATGATCAGACCCAAGACCCCATTACCCTGATTCTGAATGGCAATAACATAAAAAAAAGTTATAAATAAATAAACAAATAAATAAAACACAATATGTAATTCTATCTATGTGGGTGTTTCCAGAAACCCATTTCACTGCTAATGAATGTGTTAACTGATAGTCATATGATCACACACCTTTACTTTGCCATAGGTCATTTATTCTTCGAACCTGACCTTTCATTATGTTGAGAGTATGGACCAAATGTCAGGATCCATGTGATTCACATTTTGTGACATTTTAAACACCAGTTTGTTATGCTGTGCATGATGTTGCAATCTAGTTTAAGTGATCCAGAAATAGCAGTCATTGCATCAACTTTGTATCACTTTATTGGCAGGATAGTACTCAACATCACGTGAGAGGTTTTCCATTTAATACATCAATTCCACCTTAATCATGGGAATCAAGTTATTCAGGATTATCTGGATATTTGAAAAAGATGAATCACAATCAGGCTGGAAATAAACATTTATTTAGTTGACTGCAAATTTTCAATGTTACAACAATGCCATAGCTATGTGTTGTAGCTGTTTTTCACTGTCATAAATCAAACTTGTGATCTGTGGAATGTGTACCTGCACAGGGAATTAAAACAATATTTAACCTGAAACCAGATCTGACCTTTCATTATTGACTATTAAGGAACTTAAACCTTATTTAAGGCTCATACATTGAGGAAACTGATGGCTTATTAGAAAAAGCATTTCTTTAACAATGCCATCTGTTAGACTCCAGAGCCTAAAATCGACCTTAAAAGGTAGAAAATTTCCTGCAATTGGGATGTGGAGCAGTGGAACTTATCTGAAGTCAGGGAGCTCCATCCAGTACGTTTGGACTGGAGTCATTCATTTGAACATGCTATAAAAGGAAAAAGATTTTTACAGAGCTGTTGAAAGAAACCAACTAAAAGCCTTATTCAGAATCAGAGTGCTCAGAGGAATAACATAATCTCATCCCAAAACACTGATTAAGAAGAAGAACACTGTCATTCTGACTGATTAAAATGGAAGAGGTGGGTTGGGGATGTGGGGGAAGGGCCATGTTCAGACTAGTATCTTCTCATAATATGCGTATTATTAACGTAGTTTACCAGTTGTGAAACCAAGCCAAGTGACAAGCTTGGAAATATGCTAAAGTAATACAAATTCAGATTATATATTTTATGATAGAAAATGTTATGTTACTAAATACTCACTGATATATTAGTAGTGATGCAATTAGTGTAAACATTCATTCACGTACACTTGTCACCTGTAGACACCATAACCTGATTTTAATAATGAGAGACTAATTTAAAAAGAAAGAAGGGGATTGGATGATAAATGCACAGACATTGCTTCCTCTAGAAGAGACATGAAAAAGGTTAGGCTACAAGCTCACACAATAACAATGTGTCATTCATTTTTGTGTTAGTATTAGTAGATACACTAGGGGATGGTCTTACAGACAGGGATTAAATGTAATCCTGGACTACACAGCATTTTGAATTGAAAGAAGGATATAGTGCAGGACTAAGCTTAATCCCTGTCTGGGAAACCAGCCCTCAAAGTCCAGCCTGTTTTATACACCACCAGTATTGAGAGAATTCTGCTATTTTAAGATGCACCAATTGTGGATACAAATGTTCAGTCATGCACATATAGCCTGTACATTCTCCACAGAAAAACTGAAACAAAATGAGATGGTCCCTGAAGCAGCTACACATGAGCTGAATGTCACCAAGTCCACAAAGAAACAAATAAATGAATAAATCTCTGAGTAAAACATCTGCACTGTACTTACATTGACATTAGACAGGCAAAAATAAGCACAGATTTAGACACACTGGTACTCATCTTCACAATCACTGCCTTTTTCCAATGTGTATTTGGCCATTAAAATGCAGTCGTAGGTCTTTCTACTAGAGCTCAAAAAGAACTGCCTTATAATAGACCCTGGTAACATTTAATGATATAGTTAGGGATGGAAGCCATGCATAGTAAATTACAAGTTCTGATCTCAATTAGGGTTTTTCATCCCAACTATTTTAAACATGACCAAAATATAGCCAACCCAAATCTGAAAGGTGATGTTGGGTCTGAAGTTGAAATAGATATTTGTTTGGGCTTGTAGTTACTGGTGTATTTCTACACTTTGTGGCCACGTGATGCATGTCCAAATGTTTGTAGAAGCCATTTTAATTTGTTCATTTAATTCAGCTAATAAAGGTGCACACACTAGGGACATGTTTGTTCAGCTATGTACACACACCTTGTAAAATCTCAGCTGAAAAACAACCAAATAAAATAAGATGCACTGAAGCAGCTGCACGTAAGCCTAAACTCACAATGCTCAATGCCAAGTGTTGGTTAGAAAAGCAGAAAGCCACCAGATTTTGGGTTGTGGAACAGTGTTACTGTGCTCTCTGGAGTAGAGTTTGTCATCCAATAATAATCAACCAATCTCTATGTACAGATGAATAGATCTCAGATCCTTTCATTTCCATGGTTGATTTGGGGCATAGAATAGAATACAACAGAATAAAATGAACCTGGAATTTTGGACAACAAAGGTTTTTTGGGCATCCATTGCCTAATATCTTTTGGAACAACCAGCATATTCACAATATTAAACTGTCCCAATATTTCATAAAAGGACTCATTTTGTGATTGTGCAACAAATCCAGCTCTTACTCAATATACCACAAGCTATGAATATCAGAGTGTATGGCTGAAATTAGGAAATGCTTCCTAAATTCATTCTTTAATGACTGTCAAAGCACAGGTCTGTAATGGTCCACTACACCACTAAGATATTTATTCATCCAGCCACAGAGTAGCCAGTGTATGGAGCAGGGGGTTACAGGAATGGGAATGCATCGCAAATGAAACTGTATATAAACTAACTGTTTAATTTGTATTTGATGAACAACACTATGAACAATTAAATCTTTGTGAGACCACTGTTTCTTTCTTACATTTTCCTAAGTTTGAACTTTATTGATCATCTCAATATAAAGCTATCCAAGCAAGAAAGATAGGACATATATATCTCAATATAAATACTTACATGTGAAGTTTAAAGAAAAACTGTATGATCAACAATAAAGAACCATAACAATTACAGCAGTAGGACATGTAGAGGCTCTTGATTTGACTTTAGAACATTGGCACCCAAAGGACATCACCAAATTATCACACTGCTCTGTTCATCTTCCAGTCTCTTCCACAGTTTTGTAATTGTAGAAGGTTTCTTAGTCATATCTTAGACAGCGATCATCCAAGATCATCAACAGGTATTGGCTCAGGACTTTGAGTTATTCATTTCATAATTTCAGTGTTAACAGATTTAAGGAGGTGTTTTTTTTCTGATTTGCAGTGTAACTAGGGGCATTGTCTTGCAAAACACTGTTGGCTGATTGGGAGATGTTCACTGGGAAAGACCAATATTTCACCAAAGTAAGTTTTATGTCATATAGCTGTATAAGGTGCCCCAATATTGCCAACATCCTGCTGGAGAAATCACACCGCCTCGACTCCCTAACCATTTTACTTCAAATACGTCTGTTTTAAAATTTAAATCTGCTGAGGGGGAAAATATGAGCGTCATAACATGGTCATCTGGAAAGTCATACTTACGTGAAGTCCTGCTGTGTAATCACCCACGTTACCACGTTACTGCAGAACTGTGGTCTCAGTGCTTTTGTTTGAACATGACCTTTGGTGTTTGCTTTGCTTTACTGACATGTTGGCTTTTCTGGGGTTCAGATAGAGATAAAATTTTGCAGATTAGTATTACAGCATTCTTAAGAGTAACCATGCCAATATCTATTCCTGAAATGATGACTTACAGTAGAAACCAGAAAACAAATACACACATACAAGAAAAATGTCCCGGAAAAAAACGCATGTACTCTAAACCCGGGTTGTCATGTGTAGACATTCCACTGTGTCATATCCGGGGCAGGGGAGTCTTCTTAATATTTGTAAAAAACACAGTACAATGTGATCTGTTGTTTGTGAAAATACGTATGAATAAGTATTCAGTACAACATTAAGTACATGAGTAAACAAGACAATGTCAAAGGTACCATGGACATAATTTGTGTAGATCACTTTTTTTTTAGAATGGTGTGCTCAACAAAACAAAAACCCTTAACATTACAATATGGAAAATGTATCAATATGTCTCTCAATATATATATATATATATATATATATTGCTCTTGGGGCTCCCCCTAGTGTAATTCATTTTTACAGCACTGTACTGTAAGGAATGCTGAGGGGAAGGGAGTGGTGATGGTTTCCTGCCTGCCTCCAAAATTTACATAGTGCAGTTTCTGCAGCTCAGAGTAGCAGTGCCAGAGGCACTATTCTCAATATTACAGTTCAGTGAAACATCAAAATGCTTTTGAAACTGTAATTTTAATGTAAAAATATTAAATAATGTTCCTTATAATTCATCTAATCATATATGAAATTGTGTTAAACTTGATATCTGTTCACAGCCACGCTATATTAGAAAGTGCAGTATAACATCCTCAACAGTTAGTGATTTTATAAATAACCTTCCAGACCTTACCACCATTTCTTCTTCAGCTCACCTTAATGACCTTTAGCTCATTACAAACAACCTACAAACTTTACTGTGTACAGACCTAGATAGTGTTGCACCAGTCAAGAACAAACAATTTAGAGAGAAAAGGCTTGCTCCATGGTACAGTGACAGCACGCGTGCCTTAAAACTAGCTGCTCGTAACCATGAACGTGAATGGAGACACACAAAACTAGAATGTTTCCGAATTGCATGGCAGCACAGCCTCATCGACTACAAACATGCCTTATCTAAAGCCAAATCACAGTACATCTCTTCTCTTTTAGAAAACAACAAAGACAACCCTAGATTCCTTTTTAGCACTGTATCAAATCTACAACAAAAAGGAAATCAACTCCATTGTCCCCTGTGATTTCTGTAGTAATTACTTTATGATGTTTTTTAATGATAAAATTGATTGCATTCGCCTCAAAATCCAAAATCAGTCCAAAGTTGCATCGGCTCTTGATGATGAACCCCCCGCCAGCTCTGAGGTGCACTTAGACTACTTCAATTCTGTCAATGAAAATGACTTGCTTAGTTTAATTAGCTCTAAATCATCTTCATGTTTTTACTGGATCCTATACCAACACAATTATTTAAACAAATCTTACCTAAAGTCATTAGACCATTGCTCACAATAATAAACTCATCCCTCAACACTGGATATGTACCAAAACCTCTGAAACTAACGGTAATCAAACCAATTATTTAAAAAAACCCAATCTTGACCCTCTTGTACTCGCAAACTACAGGCCAATATCCAACCTCCCTTTTATTGCTAAGATTTTAGAAAAAGTTGTGTCACAGCAGTTGTGCTCTTACCTACAAAACATTTTTCAGTCTGGATTTAGACCAAATCACAGAACACAAACAGCTCTAACAAGACTAACTAATGGCTTACTCCTTTCACATGATAAGGGCTATACCTCTATTGTGGTGCTGCTTGACCTTAGTGCAGCGTTTGATACCATATATCATGTGATACTACATGATAGGCTGGAAAATCTGGTAGGAATAAAAGGATCTGCCTTCTCTTGATTCAGATCCTATTTATCTGACCGTCATCAATTTGTTTATCTGAATAATAAATCCTCTAATCATACTTTAGTTAAATATGGTGTTCCAAAAGGGTCAGTGCTTGGCCCTGTATTATTCACACTCTACATGCTGCCACTGGGTCCACTAATCTGTAAACATAGTATTCAATTCCACTGTTACGCTGATGACACACAACTGTATATATCAGCCAAACCTAATGATGTTGCTTGTCTACGTAAAATAACAGAATATCTAACTGAAATTAAAGACTGGATGATGCAAATTTTTCTCATGTTAAATTCTGATAAAACCGAGGTCTTGTTACTAGGTACAGACCCTCAGAAACATTCACTCAGAAATGCTGCTATTAATCTTGATAATTCAACAGTAAAACACAGTACCATCATTAAAAACTTAGGGGTAGCCTTTGATTCGACTTTCACATTTGATACCCACCCATCCAACACTGTCAAAACCGCCTTCTTCCACCAACGCAATATTGTCAAAATTCGGCATATTTTATCCTTTATAGATGTAGAGAAACTAGTGCTAACTAATGCTTTTATAACTTCACGTCTAGACTACTGCAATACGCTCCTGGCAGGGAGCTCGTGCAAAGCATTACACAGGCTTCAGTTAGTTCAAAATGCAGCAGTCAGGGTGCTCACTAGAGCACTAAACCATATCAACCCAGTTCTCTAGTCCCTACACTGGCTACCCGTAAAATTCCGCATTGACTATAAAATACTCCTCTTAGCTTATAAATCTCTACATGGTTTAGGCCCGCAGTATCTTACTGAACTTCTCATACCTTATCGCCCGTCACGTACACTTCGTTCACAGGGTTGCCCATCTACCCTTAGTTCCTTGCATTAAGAAAAACACTGCAGGAGGAAGAGCCTTTTCTCACAAAGCTCCTCAACTCTGGAATAGCCTCCGGTTACTCTTCGGGGCTCAGACACACTCTCAATCTTTAAATCTAGATTAAAAACCTCCATTTTCAAATAAGTTTTTGGTTAATCACTCACTTTCAGATTACTCCTTCTCTATTGGTGTTTGGGCTGGTTTTCATATTATCACTGTTCTGTATTAACCCTGTCATACAACCATAGCTACAGCTTTTTTTTGTTATCTTTCTGGTAACCGCCAACACGCTGTCTGTCGCTGGGTTCTCTTGCCTGACCCGTGGAAGCTTTTTTTGCAGGACAATTTTGCCCGTTTACCATGAACCTACTAACCTCTGTATTTTTATTTGTTCCCTTTGTCTGGTTTTCTTTCTCCTGTCTCTCTCCTGCTTTGAGATGTCCTGCTGCTCTCCAGGTGTTGCCCTGATCCAGCTCCTGACCCTGTGTGTCCTGTACAAGATCCTGGCCTTGTCTCATCTTAGCCATCTTATCATGCTTAGCCATGGTGTTTTATCTCAAATTAACTCTGCACCTACTTTTAACTCACACAGAATCCCTGATCACCTGCTCGTTCCTCAGATTCATATACCACTAATATTCTACATTCACATTACTATAACCCCTTCATCTGTCATCATTTCACTTTTACTTCTGTTCTCTGTTGTGTCTCCGGTGTCGACCCGAGGAGGATGGGTTCCCCGTATGAGTCTTGGTTCCTTCCAAGGTTTCTTCCTCGTGTGCTGAGGGAGTTTTTCCTTGCCACTGTTGCCCCTGGCTTGCTCATAGGAGGCTTGGACCCGGATCTCTGTAAAGCTGCTTTGTGATGACTTTTTGTTGTGAAAAGCACTATATAAATAAAATTTGATTTGATTTGATTTGACTTTTAATGATTTTCACTGAAATAAACCAGGCATTCTCTTGTCAGATCTGAGATTCTTCCTCTGACAGTGTGGAGAAATGCAAATGCTGCACTGCTGCTCTTATTTCTGTACTACTGTATTGCAGAATAATTAATGGGTTTTAGTTCTACTGGTATTGATTTGTGTTTAATCCTTGGCGTTTTTGTTAACATTCTTTAATTTGTTATTAATATTTTTCTTAGTTTGAGTGATTTGTAATTTAATTTAACTTGCAAAGCTGTGACCAATCCAATATATCACAATATATTACAGGGCATTACGCATTCTCTCTCTCTCTCTCAATTACACACACACACACACACACACACACACACACACACAAAACAGTCACCAATGGAGTTTAAACTCCATCATGATACTGTTCATTATACAAACACTTTTGAAGAAACACTGGGATTTTTTGTAAAATAGAACAAATACGTCTATCTATCCTTTATATCTATCAATGCTAAAAACTAGAAATAGAGGTCTGTGCTCTACCATTGCCAGTCCTTTATAATGAAACCAAAAGCCGCTTATTTGATTTGCCAGTGAACCTTTATTTTCCATTCCCTCTTCTCAGTGCAGACGTCTTTATAAGTCCATGCCCTTTTAAGTCTGCAGTGTTCTCAGAGTGGAAGGATGGTGGAAAAATGGTTGCAAGCCAATTCGGATTTTAGCAAATCTGAAAGGAGTGGAATGGATGGTCTGGAGCAGTTACACATGAGCCTCACTATAGTCATTATCCCAAAAGGCTATAAAACTGGGATGTGAAGCAGTTGAATTGTGTTCTCTGGTCTGACTGGACACAATCTTATACCTCTAAGTTGGAGTGGCTTTTGTAATACAGGAACTTAAAATCCACAATCAATACCTGACCACCACTAATTTTCTCATGGCTGAAAATCCTCAACAAATTGTTCCATCATCTAGTGTGGAAAAGTACATGCGGTTACAGTAGCACTGAGGAGCAGTATTAGCGTCATAGCATCATTCCATGGTTGAACTTGATATAATCCAGAATCCACAAACATCTACATCAGTGACGCAGGAGAAAATGCTCACGTAAACACAGCTTCTATTTGATCTTTAGCTTGTGAATTGATGTCCAAAAACACAGGGAACCTGTAAGTGATGTGGATGAAATACTACACAATGCATGGGGAATCTGCTCTGGACTCCCTGCCCAACTCTCAAAAGACACATTATTAATCTGCCTTGGTACAACAAAACAGGTCAAATGGTGTGACCTTTTAAACCTACACTAAATTCACTGTCCCATCAAACATAAAAGGTGCAATAACAACTTTTTCACCAAACACATTTGATGTTTTCCCAGTATGTTAAGCTCAGCAAATACTATAGCAGACATTTGTGTGGTCTTTGTAAAAAATACACAGTAGAGAAATGTATCTTTAAAGATACAGCAGTATGTTAGAGTCCACTCTAAAAGTACATCACATTCCCTTCTTCAGAAGAGGAAAGGACTATTTGTAAGATTTCATTATAGAACTGTGTAAAATAAAAGAACGTGTTCTGTACATGAAATTGTGTGTATGAAATTAACACAATTTTAAAATCAACAATTATATTAGAATAAGGTACAAATATGTTCCCTAATGAAAGGATATGTACCCTTAATGGGTACCACCACAGAGGTTTTCTAACAATATAGAGTATGGGCCTGTCCCAGTTCTTTCACAAATTCCTAATAAGGACTGATTCTGTAAGACAACAAAATCAAACATTTATTTTAAAGGTGAAATTCACACATTTAATCCAGGACAGATTATAGTATATATAATTACATTTCTATATAATTCCTTTCTCTCATGAAAATCATGAAACATAATAAAGATGTCCCTCTATTCCTGCTTCACAGGCAGGTAATGTGTTGAATCACACTTTAAAAAAATGCACACTTTATTAAAATATGAATCATTCAAATATTACATGATGAACTTCTGCTGATAGTAAAAGATATCTCTGTATCTTATGTAGGAGTTGAAACTGGTATAAATAGTCTACATATCTCTAACCCATAATTACACTAACATTGACACATTGAACAGCACAGATTTTCCAGCATGACATTTTATCCAAGTCCCCAGCCAATAGAAAGCCACAATGACAAACAAAGAGGTTAAAAACATGAAACTGGAATGTATATTCAGTCCTGTGTGTGGTCGTGCTCCATTTTTTCACTTGTTTTTCTAACTGACACGATGAGTTTCACTGTGTTTTTGTTATGTTTTCTTATCTTGAACTGAACATTCACTCACCTGTACATCTTGTGGTTTCACAGAGCTTGCTCATATGTGACACCTACGATCCAAAACATGTTGTTGGGGCAAAGGCAAGCTTAAAGTGAATTAATAAATCATTCATTTCTCATGATAAGATAATTAAACTTATTTTCATGACATTTTATGCATTTTAAGTGAGATTTTTTTAAACCATGATTGACAGGCATACAGACGTCCTCACACAAATGGCCCCTGATTTGGTTTCAGCTGATTTTTTTTGCAAAGTTTTTGTTGCTTTTTTCAGAGCCCATTAAAAACTGCAGTTATATAGCCTCTTCTAAAAAAAAAAAATACAGATACAGAAAAATACAGAATCATCTCAGATAAGTAACTAAAGACTAATTTCAAATCTTCTTGTCCCATAAACAGCAGACTAGACAAAATTCCATTCCTGGTTCTGGACTAATCACAGTATTGAGACAGCTCTAATTAATGGTATTAATGACATTCGCTTAAATACAGAGTCTGGAAAAGTCTTCTATTACTTTTTTAATAGATACCTGCTTTTTGATATTGTGGTGTTTGCAGTTTGGCTTACCCCATCGTATTAGATGGCTGTTGACAGTTTATGACGTTTCAATCACAGAAGTAGAGAGGATGGAGTGGTTATGAACAAGGCTATAAGGCAGTGGCTAGGGGTGGCATGGTATGGGAGACGGGTACTGGAGCTACCACTCAAGTTTAGTTGAGGAATTGAAATGTGCAAAGGTGAGTCACAATATTATTTTGGCAGGGTCAAAGGATGCAGTGGTTAAAGCAGCAGCGCCAGTCACAAAAGCAGGAAGGAAGTGGAACCCACAAGTGACAGTGCAGGTAGACAGGAGCTCATTAGAGCTACAGAATGTGATTGGCCAAGTGCAAGGTGGAAGGCCTTGGGTCTGGTGGTTCATGGAAAGCTTTTAGTAAGGCCCCATTGCCAGAGAGAAGGCAAATGATGACTAGATTTATTTGTGATCAGGAAGAGGTGTTTTTTTTTGCATCATGAATGGGTTCTTTTGACTAATGAAGAATGTGCTATAGATGGTTCTATATAGCACCTTTTAGAGAAGTGTTCTACATGGCACCAAAAAGTTTCTTCTCTTTTTACGATGTCAAGCTTGTAACAATAGAAGAACCATTTTGGTGCCTTATAGAGGAATATATAGCACATTCTTCATCAATTTAAAGAGCTTTCTTAATGATACAAGGAACCATTTAATTATGCAACATGTCCTTCATATGTTTATAAGACCATTTCCTTTACTAAAGAATTGTTATTTTTAAGTGTGTAAATTGCACTATGCAAATAAATTACTGAAAGCTTTGATCTCATTAACAAGAAGTGCTTCCAAGGTAAGCAGATTGCTTTTCACATGTTTGTCTTGTTGACTGTCCACAGAACATCAAGTTTTGTTCTCTTTAGAAGACATTTTTATTAACCAATGAATTCTTATCTCAGCCATAAAGGAAGAGTAGGCTGATAGTTTTCCACAGAAAGGAATCCAGAATGTCCTGAAATCAGTTGGTTTCTATGGGAAATCCTGACTCATTAATAACAAAGACATATTTAATGTTGATTCCCAATAATATAATAAAAATATTTTGCTCAACTAATGTTGCTCCCCCCAGATAGGCAGGCCCTTCGACAGAAATAAATTAAAAACGTCCGTCAAACCATTCTCCTTTTCTTATACAACATACCCCAAACTGAGTTGGCAAACACAGCTGGTGGTGAAATGACATTAGATCTATAAATGGACTACATTTATTGGACTTGATAAAGGGAAACAGGGCTAAATATAAAAGCCAGATGAGCAAATGTTAAATCAAACAGCAAATTAAAAATGTATTTGTATAGATCTTTTTACAACTGATGTTGTCACAAAGCAGCTTCACAGGATTACAGTGAAGACAAATCCTCCTCTGGTCGAACTAGCTACAAATTATTGAGAAAAATGACCCTATACCATCACATAGATCTGCTGTTTTGCTCATGTGTACTGATAAAATCATAGTATATAAAATGATGATGATATTATTATTATCAAGAAAATGAAATTCCCAGTTCCTTATGTGCAATTTCTTAAGTTGCAATTATGTGAAGAAACAGTTCTTAAACCAAAATTGTGAATTGTGATTATCCATTGAAAGGAGGTTACAGACCAGGACTAATACCTGTCTAGGAGACCAGCCCTTTAAGTTACAAGTAAAGTTGGGTTCTATACAGAACATTATATCATCATCACCAAAACCATAAAAAAGTCAGCTCAACATTCTACCATTCATTAATGCATTCTGTAATTGCTTATCCAGTTCTGGGTTACAGTGGGTTCTGGACCTACCCGGAATCACTGGGCACAAGGCAGCAACACAGCCTGGATGGGTCTACCAGGGCACATGATCAACATGAATGCCAAGTGTCAATTATATTTTTTGAAGCTTTCCTAGTATTTGGTTGTGGAGAAATGTTAGAAGGTTAGATGGAATACCATTGGATATATTTGGGACAATGTATTGGAGTGGTGTTTGTCATCCAGAACTAATAACTGAATCTTACTAATGCTCTCATGGCTGAATGCTATCAAATCCTTACTAAAAGTTTATTTAACCTTAAATTTAACTAGGCACGGTAAATATGAATGTACAAATTCTTATTAACAATATTTGCCTGTTAAGTGCCAAACAGCACTCAGTGGGACAGGGGAGACAAATGTTAATAAATAATAAATAGCGTAAAGTAGTAACAAAATATACAAAAATAAAAATAGCTGTAAAACAGAGAAAGATATCAGAAAAGTTGCCAATTTTCTCTGTACTTCTGATTGACTTGAGAAATAGATTCAGTTCAGAAATACGTTCAGAAATAGGTTCAGTTCATTTATTTCTTTGTTTCTGCTTGTCCTGACCAGTAAAATGCTAATTATGGACAGAATGTCTTTGACCAGTTATGGAATAAATTTGATTTGTTGTTTGCTTAATAGTGCTGTTTCCAGATAAGGCTGAATTTGTTCCAAGGAAATTTACTCAAAAACAAACACTGACACAGCTCGCAGGCACAACTAGTCACTGAGCCGTGATATGTAGTAAATCAATTTTTACTACCTGGAGGAACTCATCATGGACAGCACCACGTCCGTATATTTCCAGTAGTCCAAACCACAATATCAAGCAAAGAAACACACCCATTTTTAAGATATATAAGATAAAGCGCATTTGTCCTGTTTTTTTTCTGTTCAGGAAATAAATAACATTTAAGATATTACAATTTCAAACAGATTTATTTCTGTTTGTTAGATTTTAGTCATTTAAAGTAAGTGTGGTCATTCTGGACTATAGATAACTTATAGGAATGCAGCTGCTGTGATAAATTATTTTGATTCTGAGCATGGGCCCAAACAGGTCTAAATAGGAGAAGAGGGCTTAGTAGAGGGGGTGTGTTTCCCAAAAGCATTGTTGCTAACTAGCAACTTACATAGTTTGAACGGTGCAGTTGCAATACAAGTGTTTCTCAAAACCATCGTTGGAACTATCGAGGCAACTAGGCTGGTAACTAGCATAGTCCGAACCATCATTGAAAGACATAGGTGTTTCTTGAAACCGTAGTTCTCCCTAGCCTATATATAAATATATAGTTTTTTAATGACATTACATGTTTAAATTTTTATAATTTTAATGTAATATTTAGAGATTTGAATATTATTTTATCTTCAGTTCACTAAAGGAATATCAACATGTCTTTTTATACAGCTGCAGATTTATACATGTATTCACCACTTAATACACCACGCACCACTTTTCCTGCAGGGCCCTGTTGGAAAGAATACATCTATTTCCTATACCCACATGTAGCCTGATTTACAGGCCATTTTTGAAGCAGGGAATGGATAGAAGGGATTGGATGCAGAAAGGATCAGTCAATGTCTATCAAAGTGAAGAAAGTTACTCATTACACAACCAATACATTAATATAAATAAAAAGCAATATTAATTACTCTTTGGTGAGTGGGGGACTCCGGGGATCTGAGAAGCTATTCACTGCACTGGCAACAGATGCTTCAAAGCCAGTGGATCTGGGTGTGAGGGCCCCTGAGTTGATGCAACAGGATGAGCAGATGAGGGGGATAGCCCAGCCCTGGGGTGTTCTATGTAGAACCCTAAACACTTGAAGAACCTTTGTTCAAAGGTTTCTTTGCATCATTAAAGTGTTCTTCAGATTCATGTGCTATAATTGGTTCTATATAACAACATTTAGAAAAAAAGTGGCACAATATATATGTGTCATAGTGTTATATGCTTTTATTTTTAATTACTTGTAATTCAATTAACATTATTCTTTTTCCTGCTGGTATTATTTGATTATAACAGGAATAATTTTGGTCACAATTTTCATATTTTCGCATCATTTTACAAAATGTGTTTTCATTATTTTTGCAAGTTAACAGTTAGTATCCTCTTTCAAACGTGTTGAGCTCCAATTAGATTTTATTAGCAATTTGAAAAGGGTGGCACTATAATCCTCTGTAAACCATAATATAATGTTATGGTTTAAAGATGAAACTGGTGATAAAATTTGGTATATATATATATATATATATATATATATATATATATATATATATATATATATCAGTGGCGATTGCTCTAAGACTGCAAGGGAAGCTCAGCTTTCCATAAAATGTCAAAAAATAAGTGATCAAATATATACTGTTGTGTGTATGTCATTGAATAAATATGCACTACAACGCGCTCAACTTTTGTTCAGAATCAGCTTCTTATCACTGGTAAAGATGCGGCTTTTCTCTCAATCATTCCCAAGGCTTGACAGTGTTTTAAACAGTGAGGACACTGAGCATCCACAGAGTTCAATAGCGAAGCAGCGAAGTGCAGTGAAACGGAGCCATTGGATAAATGCTGGGCTTCGTCTCGCCCATCCGACGCCCAGCGTCTCTGGAAGTCTATGGGGCAGTGGGCTGGCCTCGGCTGGCCCGGACGCTCAGCTTCTGCATGATGATTGGATGATCTGTCTTAGGCTGAATCCCTTTTTGATTGCCAGCGAAGTGAGCAAATCAGCAATCCTTTGGTGTAGAGATCCGTGGGAGCATTACATTTTCATTCTGTTCTGAGTTGAACCGGAGACTTTCTTAATCCTCTTAGCGGCATTTTCTTTGTTAAAAATGACTAGTGACAAATCGAGCTTCTATTTCTGATGGGGTTTTTTGTAGCTGCTTGTGTTTGGAGACTGACTTCTATCACTCTTTCTGACTTCTATCGCAGTTTCTGTCCAGCGGGTGCCTCCACCGTCACAAAGCACTCACAGGCGGACACACTTCACATGGGCCAAGGCCGTTTAAGCCTAGCTCTGCTGGCCATTGAGAGGACACTAGTCATGTCCCTGGAAAAGACGCCTTGTTGGTACGACAGGGTCACAGATCATTTTCTTAAAAATGAACGGAGGGTATAATTTACGTATAAATAACCGACACATTTTAATATGTAGGACGAAATTAAAAGCTTCCCCTCCTTGAAAGACCAGCATCTGCCACTGATATAGAAGATGATGATATCATCACTGATATATATATATATATATATATATATATATATATATATATATATATATATATATATATATATATATATATATATATATATATATGCTATGTCCACATCCTGTGTCATGGATTTAAAGGAGAACTTGAAATGTCAAATGTGATATGAATAAGGAAACAGTCCAGAGGCCCCCTGTCACTGGAAACAATGTGCTAGCAGTGAGTAAATGGCCACATGACTTTCACTTATTTTTTCATAAAGAAGTGAAAATTTATGTGTATATAAAAAGAATTGCTGGGGGAAAAATGATTTAATGTTAAATTTAAAGTACATTAAGTATATTAGACAAAATATTCTGACTATGATTTCACTAGAATTCCTGAATTTTTTCACAGTGTTAAAATTTTGCATAATGAAAATTTTTTATTTAGAGTGATGGTCAATTTGTAGCATATGATTCCATACAGCATTTTTTTTAAATAAAGGTGATGTATGACACCAAACAGAGTTACACATTGTTACAAGATTTTTATAATAAAAGCACCTTTTTTGCTATACAGGACCATTTTTGTAAAGTTGGCATATAGGACTCGTAGAAACGTTGCCTTTAATTAAAAAGAATATCACTTGAAGAATGCTTTCCCTAAGTATGGAGAGAAACTAATGGTCACTGAGGGACCATACCAGACAGTGGTACACTTGTAAAAGCTGATCACGAATTTCAGGGGAAGGTAAAAATCTTCTGAGCCTTAAGGGGAAGTAGTGTTAAAAATTTCAACACTGTGTTAGAATGGATGGCCCAGGTCAGGTTGCCAGTGAGATCCACACTGAGAAAATCATTCTTACTAATGTTTAAACAGTGATTAATATCATTGCAGTACAGAAACCTCCTCTCTGTAGGATGACTCAAATTCTGTGAAGAAGTCCAGGACTGTGCTATTAGAATAGTATGTTGTGATATTCATGTGTGAACAGGAAGTATAGGATGGAAACATGCACATATCCCTGCGTAGCTCCTGTGCTCAGTGTTTCCATCTGTGGTCTATTCATCAAAAAATCTTTATTCCAGTTCAACCGATGAATGTTTTTATCTATGTCCCAGAATGCAATGAGACATTGACTGGAAAAATGGTACTAACTGTTCCCCTGTAGTCAGTGAAAACATTCCAACATATGTTTATCATGTCTAGTTTTGATAAAGCAGTGTTCATCATCAGAGCAACATCGTCATCTGTGGAAGTGGATCCATGGAAACTGAACAGGAGGAACAGATACAGATTTTGAGTACTGAAGGTCAGAGTGACATTGCAGTGGTTATTCATACACATGCAGGCAGTATTCTTAGGTACTGGGATGACAGTGGTCTCCTCAAAGTAGGTGGGAATCCCAGATGAGTTTAAGGGAACACTTTACAATACTGTTTGGTAAATAACTAAGCAGGAACTATGATTAATGCTGCATTAACACCTAAATCACTTTTATTAACTACCAAGGAGTACTGATTTATTACTCAGTAGGTAATAGTGAACTAATGATTATGGGAGTTCACTATTAAGTAAACAATAATTACTAAGTCTTACATGGCACCTGGAATTATAATCTAAATACCTACTCCCAAAATATGCTTCTTTAAGGTCCTCCGGGCGATATGTTCATAGAGGTCTCTCAGACATATTTGGTTCACTGTATGCTGTGTCCTACCTCCTTATTCTTTGAGAAATACTTCAAAATGTCCATGGAATTTTTGTTGTAATTAGATTTAGACATCACTGTGTTGTTTTTTGGAGGTTATCGGCGACATGTGATAACTCATTACTAATGAACAGAGTGTTGCTGTGTTCTTCTTTAGGAGTCAGTGATAATCAGGAACAGTATAATAAAGTGATACACATGACAACTCATTACCAATGAACAGGGTATTACTGTGTAGTTCACTAGAAATTAATGATGATTAGGAACCATATTATAAAGTAATACACAATGATTACACATTACTAATGAACTGATTGCTGATAACTCCCAAAAAACATCACAGTGACATCTAATTCACAAACACAAATTATGTACATTTGGAAGTATTTCTCAAAGAATAAGGAGTTAGGACATAACATACAGTGAACCAAACATGTCTGAGGAACTCACTATTACCTACTGAGTAATTAATCAGTTCTCATTGGTAGTTCATAGAAGTGATTTAGATGATAAATGCAGCACTAAACATAAGTTCCTACTTAGTCCCTGCATAGTTACGTTTAACTATTAAACAGTAAAGTGTTATCAAGTTTAGGGAGAGGTTAATGATATTCATTGGATGCCTCAGTTAACTGCTCAACTGAATGCCTCAATTGCACATGCTTTGTGGTCTCGATTTAGATGTCACCAGGACTTGGTGATTTGTATTGGCTGTTCAACTTGAAGGATCTGATCACTTAAAGCATGGAAATAGCTAATGTGTAGCTCTCATGGTCCACAAGTTAATCTCAGAATACGGAAAATACTCTTGGTTATAGTGGGGGAGTTCAGCAGTGTGCTCAAGTTCTGACTCATGTGCTGATTTTCTGGGGGCTGCTGGAGTCTTACTGGACATTACATTACAGATAATAATGCTAGAGTGCAATGTGTTAAGCTGCCAGTTCTGCACTGGATATTGTGGCTAGTAAAGTGGGTTGTGGGCCGCACAGTGGCACAGCAGGTAGTGTCACAGTCACACAGCTCCAGGGATCTGGAGGTTGTGGGTTCAAGTTCTGCTCCGGGTGACTGTCTGTGAGGAGTTTGGTGTGTTCTCCCTGTGTCTGCGTGGGTTTCCTCCGGGTGACTGTCAGTGAGGAGTGTGGTTTGTTCTTTCTGTGTCTGCATGGGTTTACTCCATGTGCTCCTGTTTCCTCCCACAGTCAAAAACAATCATTGGTAAGTGGATTGGTGACTCAAAAATGTCTGTAGGTGTGACTGTGTGTGTTGCCCTGTGAAGGACTCGTGCCCACTCCAGGGTGTGTTTCTGCCTTGCGCCCAAAATTCCAGGTAGGCTCTGGACCTATCACAACTCTGAACTCCATTCACTTCAATAAAGGTTGCTTGCTGCAGTAATGTCTGTGTCTCATTCCCCACCTCTGATGATGTCATAATATTTAATCAGAAACCAATGGAAGTTTCTGAGAACTGGTGTGATGTGATGGGCATGGTATGAAAAATTTCAAAAAGAGCAATAAAATGCTAATGGCAGCCGAAAGGGAGTTGCAGTAATCAAGACAGCTGGAGAGCCTGCCTGCATGGGAATTTCAGCAGTGCACTAGAAGAGAGAGACTAGTTTGGGTAGTCATGGGTGACACTCAGATTTCGGATTACATATAAATAATAGAATAATAGAATAAATTGTATTTTGTCACTGATCAACATTAATGAAATGTGGGTCATCCAGTTTCTCTTTTCTAGTGTCTATTTTCTAAGAGCCAGATTTCAAGATTGCAAATTGGTGGATTACTGATGGAATTGGTCCAAAGTTATATTTGTGTGTCATCTTGTAGTATGTAAATAGTAAATAAATAAATAATGAAAATAAAGAAATAATACATTATAACAGCCCAAGGGCCATAGTGTCGCTGTCACACAGCTCCAGGCCACGGGGGTTGTGGGTTTAGTGTGTTTTCCCCATGTCTACGTGGGTTTTCTCCAGGTTCTCAGATTTCCTCCCACAATCCAAAAACAAATGTTGGTAGGTGCACTGGCATCTCAAAAGTGTCCCTAGAAGTGAGTGTTGCCCTGCGAAGGACTAGTGCCCACTCCAGTGTGTGTTCCTACCTTACCCCCAGTGAATCCAGGTAGGCTCCGGTTACAGCGGTTACAGAAAATGAATAATGGCCAAAGCACTGAGCCTTGAGGGACCCATTCCATGAATGTGGAAATAGTGGAACTATATCCAGAGAGGGCAACAAATTGTTTATTATCACTTAGGTAAGACATGAACCCGTCAAGAGCAGAACTAGAGACACCCTGTTCACAAGGCCTTGAAAGGATAATGGTATGGCTCACTCTGTCAAAAGCAGCACTTAAGTCAAAAATAACAAAAATCTGTATGCGCCAACAAGTCATCCATTTCAGGAGAGTTATATGGATGCAAAGCACACTGAAAAGTATGAAAAGATTATTTGATTCTAAGTAGGCTTTTTAATGGGTAGCAACAACTCACTTGAGAACTTCAGACATAAACAGAAGTCATTACCATTATTTTTAGTATAGATGTTACTGGAGCCAATTTATAAGCTGAGAGGACATGGTCATGAAACAATGATGAGGTGATATGAGGGACCAAATCAGGTATTGTCACGCCTGTCTCTGTGGACGTCTCGCTTCCTCCCTCAGTTCAGGACGCATTACCACTTGAGTCTGTGAATGACTCCGAGGACTTCACTTCCCATGGTTCAACGGATGGTCACATGACTCCACCAACCAATAGGAACTCTTTCGTGCGCTCCGGGTCACCTGAGTTTTAACTCACAGCTGTTCTGTTTTAATCATAATCACTCACTGACTATATAAACCCAGGCTGTTGCATTTACTACTTGCGAAGTAATGCTAACCTTTCTGTTACATACCAAGCGAACCTTATTAAAGAAAGCCAAACCGTGTATGACCCTACCTTACGTTCTTCTCGACTCTGTGTTTTTGGATCCGGACTGCTATTGTTTAGTACATTGTGTTTTTGACCTCAGCCTGTACCTCACTATTCTTTGGATTGTCCCTTTTGCTGTGTCTGCCTTCTCTTTACGGTGTGCTTTGCACATCTTTGAAGTAAATCTCTTCCTGCTAAACACCCGTGAGCCTCTCTCTTGTTTACCAAGCCTGACAGGTATGCAGGCTTTAGCAAGAGTTGTGGGAAGGGGATCGATGAGGGTAAAAGATGCTTTTTGAACTGGTTAATGATTTCCCTGATGAAAAATACATAGAGTAACAGGAGTGAAAGCAGATAAATAAGAGGTGGGCTTTGCTGAACGTTTTTGTCTATTATGTCTATATATTTATGTCTATAAATTATGTCTATATATGAAAAAAAAAATATAAACACAGCTTGCCTTGCCTTGTTTTTAGTGACTCTTTTGGGCATGTTTGGATGATTGTAATGTCACAGACTTAAAAAAAAAAGTGGATGGCTGATCCCAAAACCTTTATTATTATCCCAACAACTGTACACCTTAAATGTCACAGTCCACACCACCAGAATATAATGTAGAAATATTATAATTAAATATTTCTGTAGGGTGGCATGGTGGCTCAACTATTAATGTCACTCTCACACAGCTCTGGGGTGCTGAAGTTGTAGGTTCAAACCCTGCTTCAGGTCACTGTCAGTGAGGAGTCCCTGTGCCTGCATGGGTTTATCTGGTTTCCTTTCTTAGCTCAGGAAATCGTGTTGGCAGTTGAAATGTGTCCATAGCTGTGATTGTGTGATCCCCAGGCTGTTCCTGTTTGCGCCCAGTGATTCAGGGGATGCTCTGGACCCACCTCAACCCTTAAAAAGATGAGGTTATAAAGAAAATGAGAGACTTGCAACCTCCTTGAATCAAATCTAATCTTATCTAATCTAATCTAATCTAACTAACCAAATAGTTAGTTCCTCTTGTGAGGACACCCCTACATTTATTACTGTTTAAAATTTGGAATCAGATGCACCACATCAGCTGCAAATTAGAGGTGGGCGATACTAGGAGTTTTGGTATTGATCCGATACCAAGTAAATACAGGGCCACTATCACCGATATTGATACCGATTCCGATACCGCTAGTCTTCACCACATGGAGGAAGAACAGGAGCGGGGGGAGGTGGCTCTGTGCTGACTCACCCTTATGGCATAATTTTTGTGACACAATTCTGCATGTGCACGTGGATATTTCGAGCGAGCAAGAAGGTTTCTGCGATGTCTCTGATCTGCGCACTCGCTCCATACTTACAGCTATTACAAAGTGCCTCAGATTCAGCCAGTCAGAAACTTCAAATGACAAAGGAAATTTCTGATTGGATGGCTTGACCACTAAGTGGGGACCCCAAGGAGGGGTCCTTCCCAAGTAGGCGGGATTTGAACTCACAACCCCATGAACCCTGTTGTGTGTTGCGCCAACATGCTGCCTTTGATGTATTGGAATGTATTGTGCTGATATAAATTCTTTGACCTGTTATAAATGTATTTTAACAGATATGGACTTTATTCTTTAAAGATGACAGAATGCTGGGAAACCTTCCAGTTTAGTAATATTTAGAAAATTAGAGGAATAAAAAAATAACATGAAATGGCAAATATATTCCAGATTAGAAATACTTTCAACATGCTGAGGGTGTGCTTGCAGGTTAGTGTCGCAGTCACACAGCACCAGGGACCTGGAGGTTGTGGGTTCGTTTCCCTCTCTGGGTGACTGTCTGTGAGGAGTTGATGTGTTCTCCCTGTGTCTGCGTGGGTTTCCTCCCATGGTCCAAAAACACACGTTGTAGGTGGATTGGTGACTCCAAAGTGTCCGTATGTGTGTGTGTGTGTGTGTGTGTGTGTGTGTGTCTGTGTTGCCCTGTGAAGGACTGGCGCCCCCTCCAGGGTGTATTCCCTGCCTTGTGCCCAATGATTCCAGGTAGGCTCTGGACACACCGCAACCCTGAATTGGATAAGCGGTTACAGATAATGAATGAATGAATGAATGAATGAATGAATGAATGAATTATGGGCCAGTTTTACCTGCTGCGTGAGCACATTCATGCTCTAGATATGCTATGTATACTTGTACCTGGTTTTGTCTGTTATTTTTTTAAGGGTTGGACCACTAGTCCGTTTACACAGAACATGAGGAACTCAAACTCAGAAACTCAAGACTAACCTGGTGAGGGAAACTCTAGCCCGCAGGAACAGGGTGATCATGCTCTTAAGCAAGGGAATGCCTCTCCCTCTGCATAACTCAAACGCATATTTTCGACAGATAACTATAATTTCACCATGTGAACTGAAATTGCAGAAGAGCGTCAGTCCTTGATGCTGACTGGTCCCCGGGGTCCGGAGGTCTAAACCTGTGTTGGAGCAAGCAGAGCAGTGGCCCCCACCATGGGAGTTTTAAATGCGTTCTGTATAATTTGCTTACTTATTGCTTAATTAATTTATTTATTTATTTTCTTCAGGTGAGGTTTGGTCTGTTAAGCACCACACCTTTTTTGTGTTGAAGCCTATCACCACATTATTCCACAGAAACTTATTTTGTAAGGATTTCTTTGGAAGTATCTGGATGACTACAAATGTTCTTCTTCTGTAAAAGTTTTAAACCTCTGTGGTTGCTTAGATTATTGCCACACTGTTTGCCCGACCAAAAAATATTAGTTACCAATGCCAGTTAGTAGAGCTAACATTATAATGTTTGTTGTACTTTATTGTACATTTATTTGTGCGTTTAGTGTAAGCCGGAGCACCCGGAGGAACCTCACTCCCAACAAAAACAATGACCTGATGCAAAGATGTCACCTAGAACCTCATGTCTGTGCGGGTTTCCTCTAGGTGTGTCGATGTCCTCCCACAATCAAAATACATATGTTGGAAAGTGAACTGACTAAATTTTGCTTCAGACTGGCATATTATTACAATAACATATTATTATGTTTCTGTTAGAGCTGACAGAATATCTTAGCTGAGTTCTCCTGCTGTTTAGATAATACTGAGGAAAAGAGCTCAGGAACATTTCATGCTGGCTTTTGAGTTTTTAAAGGAGGCCTCAGTAACAGAATTGCATGAATTAGCTGGAGTGTGGGTTCACCGCATGTCTAAAAGGGCAATTATGGATTTTCACATGTTATTAAAACCCAGAAATGAGAATCAAATGTTGTTTTTAAAGCCTGCTTTAACCTCCAAAAAGAATAATAATGGATATCAATCTTACTCTGCTTGCACTCCAGTCACCTCCACAAAGCTATCATCATGGATTCCATTAAATACTGAATGATTTATGTGAAAATCCAGAGTACATTAGTCCAAAACAGACCTCTATCTATAGACATTCACTGATTACAAATAAGTCAGTGCCTGTAAAATGACAAAGGGCCCATTTTAATGCATTACCACCCCCTGCTGTGCTGGAGTGGAATTGCTTATCTTAATCATGACCAGTACCTACAAAAAGTTGAAGACCTCCGTTGGGTTCATCAGCTCAAATGAGTAATGAGAATGTTCCTGGTAGATAGATTCAACTTCATTGTCATTGCTCAGTACAAGTACAAGGCAACATAGTAGCATAGTTTAAAGACAGATGAGTGCAAGATAGGGTGGTCCTGCGTCCAGCTCAATGCTGTGAAAATGAGCACTGCACAGAGAAATGAGAGAAATCCTCTTGAGGTGAACAATGTAAAGGCAAAGCTTCATCTGTATGTACCACAAATTCCTGGCCAATAACAAACTCTTGGAGGCAGCCAGGAAAGAACTTAATTATTATAGCAATTAGGCTGGTTTGGTGAGAAATTTTGTAACTGATATCATAGATTTGTTGTTCAAGTTAGTTCAGTATTTTCGGCATAACTCATCAAAGCATTTTTGCTTGATAACTACAATTTTAAGAAGGGTTTTTTCCCCCTTATATTCTGGTATCAGCTGGCCATCTTAGTGCAAGAGGACTCATGAGTATACAGACATCCCAAGTCTCCCGGAAGTTCCGGGAGTCTCCCACATATTACCTGCAGCTCCCTGATGCCTGCAAGTCAATAAAATCTCCCAGAATCTACAAAGTGTGACCAAGAATGCACACAAACGATGCAGACTATTTTCCCAATCATGTGTGGGAAAAAGACGGAGAGGGAGAGAGAGGCTGTACTTGCTGTAGTAGCCTACTTTGTGGTAATGCGCTCCCCATGTGTGTATATTCACGAAGTGCATGCAAAACAGAGAGGGTTCTGGTTGGCCAGTTCTCTACAAAGAGTCTGTCAGCCAATCAGTCAGTTTTTAGTGTGGGCGGTTCAGTGAGTCAGAGTAAAACGTTGCTTTGCACAGTCCTGTATCAAAAAGTAAACGTCTGTTATCACCCACACCTACATGGTGTGTGCAATAGTGTTTTTATTTTTTAATGGTGTGGGGGTCGGTCGAGGTCTGGGTCCAGGGGTACCTCCCTGAAATTACTTTCTGCAACTTGGGATGTCTGAGTATATCACAGATAAGGATACTGTCTTTCGTGCCACACTTGTGGATTGTACACCAAGATTGCATAAAGAGCACCAGTGGTTGGCAAGTCATCACCATGACCATGCAAACTGGACAAAGGAGGTTTCGATCATTTAGTGACATTTCATCCCATGAGATTACTGAGACATCATAGTCCCACAAAATCTTCATAGGGAATCAAGTCGTGGTCTACATATATGAAGCATGTAGACATTGGGTTCATTAATGACTGTGATATACTGCAGAACTGCTGAGGTTACACAGACTTTGCAATTGTTCTGACAATTGTTGCCAAGAAAGTAGAGGAATTCATTTTGAATTTGGAGAATTTTACAGTACTGAGATTGCAATAACCAGTTAGCAAGAACAGGGTCATCAATCTTTCTCGCTTGACACATTGCCTCATATGGCAACACCCTGTTTAGCAAAGTGATGCTCTGAACCTTTTCTGAATTTGTTCAAGACCGTACTTACATATTTGTATATATTTCTCCCAAGCCCTTAATTAAGCAGTGCATGTTTCCAGGTACTGCTTTCTGCCCTCTCCCTTTCTGAATCCATTCTTTCTTTTCTGATGCCTGTAAAGACAGCCTCTACACCCCTGGCAAAAAATGATGAAATTACCACTATTGGAGGATGTTCTTTCAATTGTTTCATTTTATAGAACACAGAGACATGCCAAGAAATATGGCATTAAGAAACTATCTCTCTCTCTCTCTCTCTCTCTCTCTCTCTCTCTCTCTCTTTATATATATATATATATTATTTTTCTTAATTGCAGAAGGTTGGAATTTTGAAAAATATGTAGTTTTGTGACATGTCTCCGTGATTTATGTTTTCTACAAAATGAAGCAATTGATAGAACATCCTTCAAAAGTGGTGATACCATAATTTTTTTTGCCAGGGGTTGTATGTAATACTGTCAATACTATCCATATTTTGGGTCAATAGGATAATACTGCAGTTCAGTTGAAATGCTTATCTCCATACACAATCTGTACACACAAAATCTGGCCCAGGCATTACCTCTTGTTCACTCATGGAACCGGAACTCCAATACAGTAAGACCCACCCTCCAAACATGCCATTCCTGCACAAAAAGTGAACCCTGAATCCCAATCATATACAGCATCACACACATAGTTGCAACCTACACATTTACATCTAGCGGTAAGTAGGGCTGTGCCATATGGTATAGTTCACAATAATATCATCATCATTAAAAAATAATTAAATGTATATAGTGATGGTCATGATATTCTTGACTTGTTTACATAATGATGTCATGCAGTTGCTCATAATACAATATACGTTCTTTGCATGAGTTATTTAGGCTCAGGGAAGTACAGTGGAAAGTGGCTTTGTGGAGGAGGAATTTGGCCCAAAAAGGGGGAGTTGTGTGGGGGTGGTTTGTTACAAAATATCAGACGCACAATAAATCGTGGTATTACATAAAAATGAAAGAAGCCTGTAACAAGAGAAGGGGGAAACACCACTTATATACCTCAAGCAGAAGCAGCTGGTTGAGTACGAGGAAAATCAAAAATGCCGTTAGAAGATTTCAACAGCCAATGAGCTCTAACCCCAGCAGACTACACTGATTCAGCAACTATTCTGTATTTGTTTGTCATTTGCTGTCTTTAAGGTTACTTTTTATTAATATTTGTTTAAGTTTGCTGTTTATATTCACACACTACATTTTATGCACTTTGGTTGCGTGGTAGATTTATATACCACAGTATAAAATTTTTTACAAAATAAAAATCTTGCCAAGGTACATGTCACGGTTGGGCAGGAGAAGAAAAGGAGGTGGACATAAACGCAAGGAATACTTTATTACAAAAACAAAAGCAAAACAAAATAAACACAGGCAAGACAGATATAATAAAGAGAAGACTAAACTAAACAAGATTAAACAAGGCCAGACAGGAAACAACAGTGAACCAGGGTAGATACATGAAAACAGAAATACACAGAGGCACAGAAACACACATCTACAAACACAAGGACACTTGAGACCGATAACAAGGGGGCAGGATTACAAATGAGAAACAGATGGGGACACTGAGGAGAGGGCGGAGCTAAGGCGGGACTAGGGCAAAGACAGGAACAATAACAAACAGAACCATGTGCAAGAGCACATGGCAGGGAAAACAGACATGACAGAACCAGGGCAACATTACAAAATAAGCAAATGTTTACAGATCTTTTTTGTCACTTCCTGAAACGGTTTGATTTGTAGTAAAGTAAAACATGTTAAATGAAATTAAATATATATAAATAATGGGCGGCAAGGTGGCACAGCAGGTAGTGTCGCAGTCACACTGCGCCAGGGACCGGGAGGTTGTGGATTTGATTCCCACTCTGGGTGACTGTCTGTGATGAGTTGGTGTGTTCTCCCTGTGTCAGCGTGGGTTTCCTCCGGGTGTTGGACTGTTCCTCCCACAGTCCAAAAACACACGTTGGTACGAGGATTGGAGACTCAAAAGTGCCCTGTGAAGGACTGGCGCCCCCTCCAGGGTGTATCCCCACCTTGCGCCCAATGATTCCAGGTAGGCTCTGGACCCACCACGGCCCTGAATTAGATAAGGGTTACAGATAATGGATAAATGGATGATCAGTTACTCTTTCTTGCCAGGTTTTGGTGCAGAGTGACTCCTCCTTTCTGTCTGTGAATCCTCCCAACTAAGATAAGAGAAGCACCTGCATCCAAGGGCAACGAAACTCTGCTACTAAGAATTACAGGTAAGTTATATTTACACATTTAATGTCTCTAAGGCTAGTGATGAGGTATTGGTCTAACACATCACAAGGGTTGTTGCTCTAACATCTGTCATGAAGCCTTTTGAATTGGTTCTGACTCACCTGAATGATATCGCCTGTGCCCATCTGTTCTATGTACTTTCATCATGGTCTGTTATGGATCTGCCATGATACAGGACAGAAACAGATTGCAACCACCTGGTAGGACAGCAGGGTGGAAAAATATTGGTGCCCTTCCTTCAGGATTTATATGCTGCCAAAATAAGTACTGTACAGTATTAGTTCTAGTTTTTAACATGTTACAGCACTTATTCTGTTAAATAAGTACATTTTCTTTTATTTATGTGGACTGCATACGTCATGCTGAACGTGGCCTAACTTCAGCTGTTCAGCACTCAGTTGTATTTCTTACTGTGGGCATTGCTTACACCGAATATATCACATGAATCCAACATTGCCTCAAATGTCCTGTGCTTCAGCAACATGTGGCTCAAGAGTACACTGCTAGCTGGGTATAATCATTCACCTTCTGGGTCTCCTCCATTCTGTTCAAGGTAGTGTGGGTACATAATCTTACGTGGATTCAGCAGGTGGCGAGGCAAAACCACATCCTGGACAGGGCATCAATCACATGACTTGCAGTCACTCACTTGCACACCTGGGACAATTTTATACACTCACACCTGTGGACTTATTCATACAGCCAATCCACCTACCAGCTTTTCTTTTTTCCTTTTTTTTAGACAGTGAGAGCAAGCAAAGTACTAGGGGAGCACCCATGCACACACAGGGAGAACATACCAAATTCCTAACATACAGCCACCCAAAGTGGGGCTTTGCAACCCTGGGACCTTGAAGCTGTCTGCCACAGTACCACCCAATACATGACATGTATTTATAATTATGTCATATTTTGAAGTCCCCTTAATATGGGGCTAAGAATGCCTCCATTTATTCCAGTTCAAAGAAACATCCATAACCTGCTGATGCTCGTGAGGATTTAAATGTTTGTTGACATCAGCAGAGGACTGAATGGCAAAGGAGGAGTACACTTTTAAGTGTAAGTATTGAGTCCAGCCTCAGCTAGCTAATGATACACATGTTAAAAAAGGCACAATGTATATGAACTTTTTGTTTTGTTTATGAAGCAAGGAGCAGGCCGCTATAAATGAGTACCATGTTGACTGAGGCAGAGACACAAAACATTATTTTTTAATTTCTGTTTATTTGTAAAATTCTGCATATATGAGGGGTGTGAGGTCCTGTTCACCTAGCCTTTTCCCTTTTACACAAACACTGAAAGATGATTTAAAGGATAACATTTTATTTTAAACATTAGAGTTCAGGCGGCACTGTGGCACAGCAGGTAGTGTTGCAGTCACACAGCTCCAGGGACCTGGAGGTTGTGGGTTCGAGTCCTGCTCCGGGTGACTGTCTGTGAGGAGTGTGGTGTGTTCTCCCTGTGGCTGTGTGGGTTTCCTCCGGGTGACTGTCTGTGAGGAGTGTGGTGTATTCTTCCCATGTCCGCGTGGGGTTCCTCCGGGTGCTCCTGTTTTCTCCAACAGTCCAAAAAACACACGCTGGTAGGTGGATCGGCGACTCAAAAGTGTCCGTGAATGTATGTGTGTGTGTCTGTGTTGCCCTGTGAAGCGCCCCCTCCAGGGTGTGTTCCTGCCTTGTGCCCAATGATTCCAGGTAGGCTCTGGACCCACTGCGACCCTGAACTGGATAAGCGCTTACAGATAATGAATGAATGAATGAATTAACATCAGAGTTCACCCTGTATTTTGATAATGCGTTTTTTGTTACAGAACTGCTGTAAAGTTGAATACATTGGGGGGGGGAAGAAACATGACAATCAAGAATGAGCAAAGATAAAGGGGCTTTTCCTGTCTCTTTAAAGAAAACACAACCATACATGTAAAAATAAACTTCTGCAAACGGTCCCTGACATTACTTTTTTCTCTTTTTATTTCTCTTCATTCATTACCCACTTATCCAGTTCAGAGTCACAGTCTTTCCATCACAGAGCACCGCACACCAGCAGAGTCATTCACACAGCCTACGGGGCCTTTTGCATGGCCCACTGAGATCAAAAGGACACCTTCATAGACTGTGTTATTCAAAGGTGGTTGCGACTGGAGTGAGCCACAGTACAGATGTGACTAGAGATGAATATTATCTCGTCTTTGTGGAAAACCTAAATATTTTTTTACAGATATTGAATAACCACATATTACTCAGTGTTTACTCTGGGGTTTTCTCAGCTCATGATCCCTTGATTCATCAGGTTCTGACCCAGCCCTTCATGACCTGTGTGAGGGGTGTCTGAAACTCTAAGGGCAGTATTTATCCTGGTTTCCTTTTTCCTTGTCAGTGTGGGTTTCCTCCAGATGCTCTGGTTTCCTCCAGATGCTCTGGTTTCCTCCAGATGCTCTGTTTTCCTCCCACAAAAACACATATGGGTGATTGGATTGTGTGTATGAAGTTGTTAAAAAGTGTGAGTGTGTGAGTGACTGTGAGGGTGTTAACAGAGTTACAGCACCAGCAATTGTTTTATGGTCTGGCTTAGAGTTACAGTATGGTGTAGTGTGGTCCAGATTTGTTGCACAAAATGGCTGATGTCTGGCCACTCTAAAGTCTGTGGCTGAGTTGACGCAGCCAGACTCACCCTATGTCAACACTGTCATTCTGATCAAGATGCAGTACAATATCAGAACAGCTCATTTTTCCCATATATACTGAATTACTCAGCCAGCAATAACCTCACTGTCAGGCCTTGTTTCAAAATTTGTGGTTTGGTAGGAGCTAGTGATCCAAATTACTGTGTTAATGAACTGAAAATGATCTGTTCATATCATTTCCCTTTTAAGCAATGACACAAAAGATGTTCCCTTGAGGGAACCCCACCCAGTTACAATTTATAATAATGTGCAACAAAACGTGTCTTCCACATTTAACCCTTCTGTGGCATTGAACACACACAAACTCTAGTGCACTAGGGGCTGTGAAGGCACACCCACAGTAGGGAGCACCCATTCCCGGCACCAGTTGTGGGTTCAGCCATGAATGTTCCCACCGGTCTTGGGGACTGAACTGACAACTTTCCATTAGGCCATTCTGGTGAGACCTGTTGGTGTTTTCCAAGTTCTCAGTTGTCAAATGTTTCCACTGAGAAACTATAGATTTAATCTAGCCATTTAACTGCATTGATGTTGCCGGACACTGGAATGGATTGGCACTGATTAAAGGCTTCAGAAAAGAACATATTCAAATGGTACCAGTAAGCCAGGATATGGCACAGATAGGAATTAACAGAACATAGATCCAAGAACAATAAATGTGATATGTTTTGAAAGAGAAATTCCAAAGTAAATGACAATGGGCCCAAATACAATAGAGATCAACCAGATTTGTGATCTGACTTACAAAATTTAGCTGGAAGGACATATTCCTATGATATTATGACAAATGTGAACATTAAAAAGGGATGTTATCACAGCTGACACAGTATGAGGCTCTCTTGGGGCCTCCTTTAAGAAAGCTGTGTTTTTTTTTTTATTTGACTGAGGGAAGTATGTCTGTGAGTGAAGAATACCACCCTCCTGATGTTCCTTACCAGCAGACATCAAAGTACAATATGAAAGACGAATATACACTATATTTCCAAAGATGTGTACACAACCATAACTAGTGGAACAGCCATTCAGTTGTTGAAATCTACAAAGAAAATTTACAATTACAGACAGTAGTTGTGCATACTTCCTTACTCCCCTTTCAGGCTGTCCTCAGTGGTCATTACCCCTGACAGAACCACAACAAAACAGGTATAATTTGGGTGGTGGCTAATTCTCAGTGCTGTAATTACACTGATGTAGTGGTGGTATGCTAATATGTGCTGTGCTGGTATGAGTGCTCAGACACAGCAGTGTGCCTGGAGTTTTTGCTGTTTATTTTGTGAAATGAACATACTGGGAAAAGACTTGCAAAGTATCTTTGCAAAAAGTAAAGCACCTTTAACCAGATATACATTAAAAATAGATCTAGACATTCGGAAATATCATGTTTAAGTGTGTTCAGTACAACATAGGGTTCTTAAGTTTTTTTTCACAAATATTTCATTTTATTGCTAAATAAGTCATTTTTGACTGGCCGATTGATTTGCCATTTCTTCAGAGCTGTTACACATAATCTACTGTGATATTTCACATATGAATCTGAAGAGTACAGTACTGGTGTTGGTGGTGGTGGTGGTGGGGATAGGGGTGAGGGTAGGTGTTGTATTACACAGATCTCAGATGAATGTTCCCAGAAAATCTCAAATTGTTGGTGCAACCAATGAGGAAATCCCGTGGTTGTTTCTCAACAGCAAGAATGCAAAGAATGAACTTGCCCTGTAAGGAAGAATTTGCTTAAGAAGAGTGATGTCACCCGGCAAGAACAAATTTATTATGCTGCAGGGAATTTCATATCATTCTCCATAGTATGTCACAAACTGATGTGTCCTCATTATTTGGGGTGTATCAGTGACGTCAGCCATTCTTAGCTGAGTTGGTCTTGATTAGCGGAACATATCTTGGGAAGCGAAAGATTACAACAATGGGAACACAAGGATATAATAATAGAATACGTGCTGAGAGACAGCCACTATGTTAGATTTCCACCTGTGTGTGATCTGTAACCAGCTGTTTCTAATCTCGCCTGTTTGTGTTAGGATCCCTGTCTTGAATATCCTGTGATTGTTTGTGTTTGTTTTGATTAAGCTTAGCATTTCCCTCAATCTCTGGGAACAGTTTTGTTTTAACTACTTTTGAACCAGAGTGAACAGTCTTAGTCAGAGATGCCCTTACAAATATGAAACCATATAACATTGCAATACAATGAAAGATAAACAGGTTATGCAAACTGAAACATTTCCAAACAAGGAACAGGAAAAAAAAAACACGCAATATAAGGGGGGCATCTTCCCTCTCTACTTCTGCTTCTCCTCTTTGACTCTCTAAATTGCAGTGGGGTGGAGGAAACTATCTCAGCTATTTTTATACTGTGGAAAACAAAGACGTAATCCCTAGGCTGTGTCCAAAAAGCTCTACAGAATCTTCTGCACATTGTCTCTATTTCACCTTCCCCTCCACTCCTCTAGAATTTTCCAGGTTGAGAGAAGCGTGGTAGGAAGATGAGGGGGAGGATAGTAGCAAGAAATTTAACTTTCTGTACGTGGCCCTGGGAACAGGCGAGGTTTGCAACAGGAAACCCAGAGGTTGGAGGCAGAGACAAAGGAGAGCAAAGGTGAGGCATGCAACTACAAGTGAAGACAAGATCACATGCTCACTGTCACGCGGGGAATATAAACATGAATGACAGACCAGAACGGCAAGTAAGACTAGGGCAAGTCCAGACAGGAATAAACACAGTCCCCACAAAGGATTTAGATTTGTTATTAAACTTCTAAGTAGCATTGTTTCCTTTTATTTGAACTGGCATTATATGATTATCTGCTTACAGTACAACAGTACAAAATATTAATTTGTGGCAACTGCTTGTCAGAAAAAAATGAAAGCTTGTAGTGGTGTCCAGAAATATTGAGACATTTTATAAACAAAACAATATTTTTTGTTTCCAGAAAACAGCTCTAAGAAGGTTTTCACTCACCAACTTGATTGATTCATTCATTGTCTGTAACTGCTTCTCCAATTCAGGTTTGCAGTGAGTCTGGGGTGTACCTGGAGTCACTGGGCCCAAGGCAGAAACACACCCTGGAGGAGGCACCAGTCCTCCACAGGGTAATACACTCACACCTACAGACACCATCGAGTCGCCGATCCACCTACCAACATGTGTTTTAGGACTGTGGGAGGAAACCGGAGCACCTGGAGGAAACCCATGCAGACACAGGGAGAACACACCACACTCCTCACAGACAGTCACCCGGAGGAAACCTATGCAGACACAGGGAGAACACACCACACTCCTCATAGACAGTGACCCGGCGGAAACCCACGCAGACACAGGGAGAACACACCACACTCCTCACAGACAGTCACACAGAGCAGGGCTCGAACCCACAAACTCCAGGTCCCTGTAGCTGTGTGACTGCAACACTACCTGCTGCACCACATTACAATAAAAGCTTAAAAAAATTTCATCCTTTGGAAATTGAGGAGATGCAATGTTCAGCCTGTTCTGCATCAGTCCAATGATGTCCTTACCGCAAACTTTTCTGCAAGACACAGATCTCCACACATTCACCTTCTTGTGTGAATCTCTTTTTGCAGTTGCAGATTTTTGACCCTGTTTTAACAGCCAGTTGATGGACCAATAGGAAAGCTTTAGCTGGACCAGTCAGATCACAAGGTTTGTTTAACCAGTCAGAGAAAATATATCTAAATATTGCATAATATTTAAATTATTATTGTTGTTTTAAATTTCAGCATTCCAGTACATTTGTGGATTTGAATTCTACGTGTATGTAGTTGCTCAAACACAGTTACAAAATCCATTACATCTGTGAGTATTGCTTTACAAGCTCAAAATCTTTCTGACCCTTTTTTGACTCCATACTCCGGTTTCCTCCCACAGTCCAAAAGGTGTGAGTGTGTACTTTCGGGGAGGACTGAAAGTCGTTGGTTCAATTCTCACTCACATCCGGCAAGAAAATCGGTGGGAGTGAGGGAACAGCACTGTCCTTCTCCCTCAATCCACAGCTGAAGTGCCCTTGAGCAAGATGTCGAACATTCAAGTGCTTCCTGGGCACCAGGGATGGCTGCCTGCCGCTCTAGGTGTGTGTTCACAGCCACAGATGGGTTAAATGCAGAAGGCACATTTTATGGTACTACAGTGACAAATAATTGCACATTTTTGAATGTCCCAATATCAGTCTAAGGCATGCAATACATGTTTAATCCTTATTCTACTCCTTCCATCTCTCATCATCCACCACCCAGCACTTCCCTGGAAATTCATATTTTCAGAAATATTTATTTTTCCAGGGATTCTGAAGAATGAAGTGTCCGCAGGAAACAGTGCAATCAAACTTGTAGCCACCCACATGAGTGGGCTTTATGAAGGACAGCGTAAAATGAGTTTCTCTAAAAATATTTGTTGATGTGGGGCTGCTAGGGAAGTAATATGCTATTGGCGAATCTAAGACTGGAAGATTAAGTGTTGAGCTGTAGGAGGCTTGCGAAAGACCCAGTGACAGGCCATCACAATGGGTAAAATTTCAAAAACCGTGTGTACTATCCTTTAGAACAGAATAATCAGATTTGGATCAGAAGTGATTTTTGAGCGTGAACTCATTGCATGACCTCCACAACTCCCTATAACACCCTAAGTGCTGCATCATCCAGTTAGTTTTTCTTCTGTAATCTGTAGTTGCTGTAATCTATCTGTATTCCTTTACTTCTTCTTATTAGTACTGTTTATTATCATTATTATTACACAGGTGCTCTTTACAATAATTATGGTCATTTTTAAATTTTAAAATCTCTCTCCTCATGTATAAACTTGTATTATTTTATTAATAATATTTTTATAATAATTAGCTACTTAAATTTATGTGTCTACATTTTTCAATCCTCTTGCACAGCACAACAATGATCAAAAATAAATATATCATCTTTGCAGCATCATCAGCATTAGTGTAATTAAAAATATGAATGAAACAGCCAATTGTACAAAAGAGAATATTTTACAGTTCTATTATCTGAAGCAAAAATAAGCATTTTGGTGTATTACAGTAAAACTATTTATGAGTCAGTGTTAGTGCAAACACAATAACTGGTACGTTTCATTCATTGCTTCATTATCCATAATACGCAGAATCATTGGGCGCAAAGCAGGGACAAACCCTGGACAGGGACGCGCGTTTATCATAGGGCATCACACACTCACTTATTAGAGCACGCGTGCATTAAAACTGGCTGCTCGTAACCATGAACGTAAATGGAGACACACAAAACTAGAATGTTTCCGAATTGCATGGCAGCACAGCCTCACCGACTACAAACATGCCTTATCTAAAGCCAAATCACAGTACATCTCTTCCCTTATAGAAAACAACAAAGACAACCCTAGATTCCTTTTTAGCACTGTATCAAATCTAATTGGAAACAAAAAGGAAATCAACCCCATTGTTCCCTCTGATTTCTGTAGCAATGACTTTATGAGGTTTTTTAATGATAAAATTGCTTGCATTCGCCTCAAAATCCAAAATCAGTCCAAAGTCACATCGGCTCTCGTAGATGAACCCCCTGCCAGCTCTGAGGTGCACTTAGACTACTTGAATTCTGTCGATGAAAATGACTTGCTTAGTTTAATTAGCTCATCTAAATCAACTACATGCTTACTGGATCCTGTACCAACACAATTATTTAAACAAATTTTACCTAAAGTCATTAGACCATTGCTCACAATAATAAACTCATCCCTCAACATTGGATATGTACCAAAACCTCTGAAACTAGCGGTAATCAAACCAATTATTAAAAAACCCAATCTTGACCCTCTTGTACTCGCAAACTACAGGCCAATATCAAACCTCCCTTTTATTGCTAAGATTCTAGAAAAAGTCGTGTCACAGCAGTTGTGCTCTTACCTACAAAACAATGACATTCATGACATTTTTCAATCTGGATTTAGACCAAATCACAGCACAGAAACGGCTCTAACAAGAGTAACTAATGACTTACTCCTTTCACATGATAAGGGCTATATCTCTATTCTGGTGCTGCTTGACCTTAGTGCAGCATTTGATACCATAGATCATGTGATGCTTCTTGATAGGCTGGAAAATCTGGTAGGAATAAAAGGATCTGCCCTCTCTTGGTTCAGATCTTATTTATCCGATCGTTACCAATTTGTTTATCTGAATAATAAATCCTCTAATCATACTTTAGTTAAATATGGTGTCCCACAAGGATCAGTGCTTGGCCCTGTATTGTTCACACTCTACATGCTGCCACTGGGTAGACTAATCCGTAAGCATGGGATTCAATTCCACTGTTATGCTGATGACACACAACTGTATATATCAGCCAAACCCAATGATGTTGCTTGTCTACGTAAAATAACAGAATGTCTAACTGAAATTAAAGACTGGATGATGCAAAACTTTCTCATGTTAAATTCTGATAAAACTGAGGTCTTGTTACTAGGTACAGATACTCAGATACATTCACTCAGAAATGCTGCTATTAATCTTGATAATTCAACAGTAAAACACAATGCCATCATTAAAAACTTAGGTGTAGCCTTTGATTCGACTCTCACATTTGATACCCACATATCCAATACAGTCAAAACCGCCTTCTTCCATCTACGCAATATTGCCAAAATTCGGCATATTTTATCATTAAAAGATGCAGAGAAACTAGTGCATGCTTTTATAACTTCACGTCTAGACTACTGCAATGCGCTCCTGGCAGGGAGCTCGTGCAAAGCGTTACACAAGCTTCAGTTAGTTCAAAATGCAGCAGCCAGGGTGCTCACTAGAGCTAGAAAATTTGAACATATCACCCCAGTTCTCTCGTCCCTACACTGGCTACCTGTAAAATTTCGCATTGACTATAAAATACTCCTCTTAGCTTATAAATCTCTAAACAGTTTAGGCCCGCAGTATCTTACTGAACTTCTCATACCTTATCGCCCGTCACGTACACTTCGTTCACAGGATGCCCATCTACTCTTTGTTCCTCGCATTAAGAAAAACACAGCAGGAGGAAGAGCCTTTTCTCACAAAGCTCCTCAACTCTGGAATAGCCTTCCGGTTACTGTTCGGGGCTCAGACACACTCTCAATCTTTAAATCTAGATTAAAAACCTACCTTTTCAAACAAGCTTTTGGTTAATCACTCACCTTCAGGTTACTCCTTCTATATTGGTGTTCGGGCTGGTTTTCATATTATCACTGTTCTGTATTAATCCTGTCATATCACCATAGCTACAGCATTCTTAGTTAGCTTTGTAGTAACTGCCAACAACGCTGTCTGTCGCTGGGTTCTCTTGCCTGACCAGTGGAAGCTTTTTTCGGAGGACAAATTTCCCCGTTCTTTACCATGACCCTACTAACCTTTTGTATTTTTATTTGTTCCCTTTGTCTGGCTTTCTTTCTCCTGTCTCTCTCTCATGCTTTGAGATGTCCTGCTGCTCTCCAGGTTTTGCCCTGATCCAGCCCGTGTCCTGTACAAGATCCTGGCCTTGCTAAGACTCATACATCACTAATATCATCATCCTCACCGTTTTCATTTCTACTTCTCCATCATCACTAATATACTACATTTATATTACTATAACCCCTTCATTTTTACTTCTGTTCTCTATTGTGTCTCCGGTGTCGACCCGAGGAGGATGGGTTCCCCGTATGAGTCTTGGTTCCTTCCAAGGTTTCTTCCTCGTGTGCTGAGGGAGTTTTTCCTTGCCACTGTTGCCCCTGGCTTGCTCATAGGAGGCTTGGACCCGGATCTCTGTAAAGCTGCTTTGTGACGACTTTTTGTTGTGAAAAGCGCTATATAAATAAAATTTGATTGATTGATTGACTCACTTATTAGAGCTGTTCCACCTGTTTTTGGATTGTGTCAGGAAATCGGGGCACCTGGAGGAAACCCATACAGGCACAAGGAGAAAATACATCACCTCAGAGACAGACAGACAGACCTGGGGTGGGACACACAGCCACAGGACCTAAGAGATGTGTAGCAGCAGCACCACCTGTTGCACCACTCTGCTACCCATTAATGCTAATATCTGCTTACTGTAAATACAGTCTTATTGTCAAATTTATTAAACATTTGTTGCAGCCAGATCCTGCCATTTAATAAAATCCCCCAATCACACAATGCATCCACCCTTGGGGGCACATGCTTGCCCTGAGACATGTGAAACAATCCACTTCTTTTTCAACAGCTACTAATGTTCGACAGATCAGTGTGCTGGAGAACGGCAAACATCCAGAACTTTCACATTAACCAAAAGATGCATTTCGCATTATTATTCATACAAGTGCAACGATTCCAAGAGCTGAGCACTACGTTGGTTCACTGAACAGTATTTCACAAACAACAATTCAGGAATTCCCATGAACTAACCCGCATAAGAAGGTGTGAAGGTTTACTGAGGGCTGGGGTAGATCTAGGCATTCTAACTTTCACTGACTTCTGAATTCCATTTAAAGGCTTTTAGCTGGAATGTCAAGCTAAGAATGTAGCTTACATGCAAAATCAAGACTCTGACTGCTGCTGCTGATTTACTAACAGATAACGCAAAGACAGATTGAGGAAAAAATTTTTACTGATACTGTAAGCATGAAAAATGCTGTTTAGATTATGTTCCCCAGTATTTCACAAGGATCATTCTCTCATGTAGACAACGTTATGAAAAGGCAAAAAAATCAGCCAAGCATTCAAACCCAACCTTGTTATTATCTTTCCCCTTAAAGTTGATAAATATATCAGTACCTTGTGAGCACAGCCAGTGAATTTACAAAGAGGCCAAATTGAAAATTATGAAAATTATTCCCTTTTTGTTTTATTAAACAAAATATTACATCACATAATATGAAAATTAAGAGAGCAATTTCTTCACTGATTCATCTTCTGCCTTTATACTAGAGGATTGGATGGAATTGAGAATCTGTGCTTGGTTGCATAAAACACCTTAGGTTTTCCCTTAAGTGAAGATATTCCCTTAGCCAAGGAGTTCCTTAAGAGTGTTCCCTTCAGGGGAGAACGGTAAGGGGTTTACTGCAGTGACTGAGGTTTTGTTGCAGTAAAGTTCCACTGTTTCCTGACAACGACAATGACGTCACAAACACGTGTTGTGACAATTTGTACTGCCTTGTGCCTTGTACATGATCATCCTCAAAAACCTAAAAATGCAGCCATGTTCTCCATGTGCTGAGTGTTAAGGTGAAGTTTTGTGTCCCTTAAATTATTATAAGGGAATTGACAGTTAAGGAAGTTTATGCAACACTTAACGGTTTTTAGGGGATCACTAAAGGGACCTCCTGTATTTGCAACACATTTAACATTGTTTAAGGGAAATCTTAGGGTAAATTTTCACTTAAGTTGTTTTATGCAATCGGGCACTGTTCTAAACATGACCACCACTGTGTGGGTTGCCAATTCTGTGATGGTTCAACTGGCTCATTTAAGGACTACAAAGCAGTCTGATCCGTCATCTCATGGGAGTTCACTTTACAGAAAAAAGCATAAATAATAAATAATCACTCAGTGGTTATTTATATAAAAACAAGTAGGAAAAAAAACAATAATAATTATTACAATTACTACAGTACATACAGTTTCAACTGCACATGATCAACATTAAATAGCAATTTACCCACATTAAATACAAAGAAAAGAACTTGGTTAAATGATTAGGGCAGAATTCATGTATCAGGTCAATTAAGTGCATTTAACAATAATTAATGCTTAAATGTGCCTTTACATGCAAATCAAAACAACACCGATTGTGTTTTCCTGTGAATTGTAGCAGTTGGGCGGGTCTTCAGCTGAAGAATCTCAGGGAGGGGTCGACCGCTTTCCTCAAGGAAGTTTAAGCCTGTGAGCCACTCAACATCCCTGACGCGTGATTGGTGGAACCAAAGCAGGTCCTCGACCCAGTCTGACACGTTTTGGTTGCTCTGTGTAAGAATAAATGGTGTAGATAATTAAGCAATTACATGGACTTTCAAAATTGACAGTCAGCAGTCTCATGTGGTGCAGAGAATGTAGATGTAAGTTGACTGTAGATGAATATTTTGCTTCTGCATCAATATTTGATGAATATTTTAATGCGCTGCAGGTAATTCATATTAATGTATGACTGATGCTCAGAAAAATACTATATATATATATATATATATATATATATATATATATATATATATATATACATATTATGGCAAGCCAAACAGGAAATATTTAATGAACTTTGATATATATAGAGTGAAAGTTGATATATATAGAATGAACTTTGATATATATAGAATGAACGCTGATATATATAGAATGAAAGTTGATATATATAGAATGAACTTTGATATATATAGAATGAAAGTTGATATATATAGAATGAACTTTGATATATATATAGAATGAACGCTGATATATATAGAATGAAAGTTGATATATATAGAATGAACGCTGATATATATAGAATGAAAGTTGATATATATAGAATGAACTTTGATATATATAGAATGAACGCTGATATATATAGAATGAAAGTTGATATATATAGAATGAAAGTTGATATATATAGAATGAACGCTGATATATATAGAATGAACTTTGATATATATATAGAATGAACGCTGATATATATAGAATGAACTTTGATATATATAGAATGAACGCTGATATATATAGAATGAAAGTTGATATATATAGAATGAAAGTTGATATATATAGAATGAACGCTGATATATATAGAATGAACTTTGATATATATAGAATGAACTTTGATATATATAGAATGAACTTTGATATATATATAGAATGAACGCTGATATATATAGAATGAAAGTTGATATATATAGAATGAACGTTGATATATATAGAATGAAAGTTGATATATATAGAATAAACGCTGATATATATAGAATGAACTTTGATATATATAGAATGAAAGTTGATATATATAGAATGAACTTTGATATATATAGAATGAACGCTGATATATATATAGAATGAAAGTTGATATATATAGAATGAACGCTGATATATATAGAATGAACTTTGATATATATAGAATGAACTTTAATATATATAGAATGAACGCTGATATATATAGAATGAACTTTGATATATATAGAATGAACGCTGATATATATATAGAATGAAAGTTGATATATATAGAATGAAAGTTGATATATATAGAATGAACGCTGATATATATAGAATGAACTTTGATATATATAGAATGAACGCTGATATATATATAGAATGAAAGTTGATATATATAGAATGAACGCTGATATATATAGAATGAACTTTGATATATATAGAATGAACTTTGATATATATAGAATGAACGCTGATATATATAGAATGAACGCTGATATATATAGAATGAACTTTGATATATATAGAATGAACGCTGATATATATAGAATGAACTTTGATATATATAGAATGAACGCTGATATATATAGAATGAAAGTTGATATATATAGAATGAACTTTGATATATATAGAATAAAAGTTGATATATATAGAATGAACGCTGATATATATAGAATGAACTTTGATATATATAGAATGAACTTTGATATATATAGAATGAAAGTTGATATATATAGAATGAACTTTGATATATATAGAATGAACGCTGATATATATATAGAATGAAAGTTGATATATATAGAATGAAAGTTGATATATATAGAATGAACTTTGATATATATAGAATGAAAGCTGATATATATAGAATGAACACTGATATATATAGAATGAAAGCTGATATATATAGAATGAACTTTGATATATATAGAATGAAAGTTGATATATATAGAATGAACTTTGATATATATAGAATGAACGCTGATATATATAGAATGAAAGCTGATATATATAGAATGAACACTGATATATATAGAATGAACGCTGATATATATAGAATGAACTTTGATATATATAGAATGAAAGTTGATATATATAGAATGAACTTTGATATATATATAGAATGAACGCTGATATATATAGAATGAACTTTGATATATATAGAATGAACGCTGATATATATAGAATGAAAGTTGATATATATAGAATGAAAGTTGATATATATAGAATGAACGCTGATATATATAGAATGAACTTTGATATATATAGAATGAACTTTGATATATATAGAATGAACTTTGATATATATATAGAATGAACGCTGATATATATAGAATGAAAGTTGATATATATAGAATGAACGTTGATATATATAGAATGAAAGTTGATATATATAGAATGAACGCTGATATATATAGAATGAACTTTGATATATATAGAATGAAAGTTGATATATATAGAATGAACTTTGATATATATAGAATGAACGCTGATATATATATAGAATGAAAGTTGATATATATAGAATGAACGCTGATATATATAGAATGAACTTTGATATATATAGAATGAACTTTAATATATATAGAATGAACGCTGATATATATAGAATGAACTTTGATATATATAGAATGAACGCTGATATATATATAGAATGAAAGTTGATATATATAGAATGAAAGTTGATATATATAGAATGAACGCTGATATATATAGAATGAACTTTGATATATATAGAATGAACGCTGATATATATATAGAATGAAAGTTGATATATATAGAATGAACGCTGATATATATAGAATGAACTTTGATATATATAGAATGAACTTTGATATATATAGAATGAACGCTGATATATATAGAATGAACACTGATATATATAGAATGAACTTTGATATATATAGAATGAACGCTGATATATATAGAATGAACTTTGATATATATAGAATGAACGCTGATATATATAGAATGAAAGTTGATATATATAGAATGAACGCTGATATATATAGAATGAACGCTGATATATATAGAATGAACTTTGATATATATAGAATGAACGCTGATATATATAGAATGAACTTTGATATATATAGAATGAACTTTGATATATATAGAATGAAAGTTGATATATATAGAATGAACTTTGATATATATAGAATGAAAGTTGATATATATAGAATGAACGCTGATATATATAGAATGAACTTTGATATATATAGAATGAACTTTGATATATATAGAATGAAAGTTGATATATATAGAATGAACTTTGATATATATAGAATGAACGCTGATATATATATAGAATGAAAGTTGATATATATAGAATGAAAGTTGATATATATAGAATGAACTTTGATATATATAGAATGAACTTTGATATATATAGAATGAAAGCTGATATATATAGAATGAACACTGATATATATAGAATGAAAGCTGATATATATAGAATGAACTTTGATATATATAGAATGAAAGTTGATATATATAGAATGAACTTTGATATATATAGAATGAACGCTGATATATATAGAATGAAAGCTGATATATATAGAATGAACACTGATATATATAGAATGAACGCTGATATATACAGAATGAACTTTGATATATATAGAATGAACTTTGATATATATAGAATGAAAGTTGATATATATAGAATGAACTTTGATATATATAGAATGAAAGTTGATATATATAGAATGAACTTTGACTGTCTCGTTTCCGAAGGCTTTACTGCTATCTGTTTATTGTTGCCATGGAGGCAATCACCAGCCTCGCGGTGCGCGATTTCAAAATAAGAGCGGACAGCGCGATTGAAAAAAAAAAAATCATAATAAAAAAAAAAACTTTTCAAAACAGCTCTCGTGCCAGAAATAGATGACCAATGGGCCTAAAAAGGCCAGGAGGCCGCTATTTGAGTATGGGGGATATATAATGAACGCTGATATATATAGAATGAACGCTGATATATATAGAATGAACGCTGATATATATAGAATGAACTTTGATATATATAGAATGAACGCTGATATATATATAGAATGAAAGTTGATATATATAGAATGAAAGTTGATATATATAGAATGAACGCTGATATATATAGAATGAACTTTGATATATATAGAATGAACGCTGATATATATATAGAATGAAAGTTGATATATATAGAATGAACGCTGATATATATAGAATGAACGCTGATATATATAGAATGAACACTGATATATATAGAATGAACTTTGATATATATAGAATGAACGCTGATATATATAGAATGAACTTTGATATATATAGAATGAACGCTGATATATATAGAATGAAAGTTGATATATATAGAATGAACGCTGATATATATAGAATGAACGCTGATATATATAGAATGAACTTTGATATATATAGAATGAACGCTGATATATATAGAATGAACTTTGATATATATAGAATGAACTTTGATATATATAGAATGAAAGTTGATATATATAGAATGAACTTTGATATATATAGAATGAAAGTTGATATATATAGAATGAACGCTGATATATATAGAATGAACTTTGATATATATAGAATGAACTTTGATATATATAGAATGAAAGTTGATATATATAGAATGAACTTTGATATATATAGAATGAACGCTGATATATATATAGAATGAAAGTTGATATATATAGAATGAAAGTTGATATATATAGAATGAACTTTGATATATATAGAATGAACTTTGATATATATAGAATGAAAGCTGATATATATAGAATGAACACTGATATAAAGTTGATTCTATAAAGTCTATATATGACTTTATATATGAAGTCTATATATATCAGCGTTCATTCTATATATATCAAAGTTCATTCTATATATATCAGCTTTCATTCTATATATATCAGCGTTCATTCTATATATATCAGCGTTCATTCTATATATATCAAAGTTCATTCTATATATATCAACTTTCATTCTATATATATCAAAGTTCATTCTATATATATCAGCTTTCATTCTATATATATCAAAGTTCATTCTATATATATCAAAGTTCATTCTATATATATCAACTTTCATTCTATATATATCAAAGTTCATTCTATATATATCAACTTTCATTCTATATATATCAAAGTTCATTCTATATATATCAGCTTTCATTCTATATATATCAAAGTTCATTCTATATATATATCAAAGTTCATTCTATATATATCAACTTTCATTCTATATATATCAAAGTTCATTCTATATATATCAACTTTCATTCTATATATATCAAAGTTCATTCTATATATATCAACTTTCATTCTATATATATCAGCGTTCATTCTATATATATCAGCTTTCATTCTATATATATCAAAGTTCATTCTATATATATCAAAGTTCATTCTATATATATCAACTTTCATTCTATATATATCAGCGTTCATTCTATATATATCAAAGTTCATTCTATATATATCAACTTTCATTCTATATATATCAAAGTTCATTCTATATATATCAAAGTTCATTCTATATATATCAGTGTTCATTCTATATATATCAACTTTCATTCTATATATATCAGCGTTCATTCTATATATATCAAAGTTCATTCTATATATATCAACTTTCATTCTATATATATCAAAGTTCATTCTATATATATCAACTTTCATTCTATATATATCAAAGTTCATTCTATATATATCAAAGTTCATTCTATATATATCAACTTTCATTCTATATATATCAGCGTTCATTCTATATATATCAAAGTTCATTCTATATATATCAGCGTTCATTCTATATATATCAAAGTTCATTCTATATATATCAAAGTTCATTCTATATATATCAGTGTTCATTCTATATATATCAAAGTTCATTCTATATATATCAAAATTCATTAAATATTTCCTGTTTGGCTTGCCATTAATATATATATATTCAGTTAATTTAATTCAAGAGCATTATTATTATTATTATTATTATTTATATTTTTTTTGCTGAATACAATGACAGTGGTCATTTTTAACACTACACCAAACTTACTACAAAATGACAAAAGGCCCAAAGAATGTTTGAATTTTTAATACTAATTATACATTGCACACAAAACATTTGTTCACTAAACATATGAAGAAATACTGAATATGAAAATTGCTAATTTGTGAGTGTGTATGCATTTTGTGTGGGTCGTGGGTGTGTACTTACCATGCAGCTCTCTGAGTTGTCAGGCCTGTGTGGTAATATAAAACTCATAGTGCGTAGTCCTCCTCCACATGTTCTCACTGGCTGGTTTGAATCTAAACAGCTTGTTACTACTGCAAAGTAATGGGTGGGGATGGGAATGCTAGTGCCTGTAACAAACCTGAACATCCACATACATATATTATTATTGACCTTAAATGCACCAAGCTTTTTCCGTGTAAGTGAAGGGAGTTCAAAGACAATTTTAATCATTATCTCTGTGCAGTAGTACATTTTTCTCCTGAAGTATGTTATTATACTCTTAGCAAAATGCAGTGTATGTGTTTCTAGTATCTGTCCAATTTGAACCTGAACCAAAAGCCAAAAATAAACAGTTTAGACTCTTATGTTTAAAACACACTTAGTATGAAAAAAGCATACTTTTATGTGAGAGTCAGCAGACAGACCTCACAAGCTGAGATTGGAGATTTGCACTTGAGTTTTGGTCTTCATAATGACAGTAATATACAAATATACAAGACCCATATGCAAACACACCCACAGATAGATCATCAGGGATTCTTTGTCACATGTGAGGTGATAATAATACACTTACTCCGCCGTGGCCTTTATCTGCTCAGCAGTGTCGAACTGACCATCAAAATTATAATCAAATACAGGGCCTGTCACCACATTGATCCCATTGTACTGAGAGGAATACCTCAGCAACAACACATCCTGGAAGAACTGCCAGATCCCTACAGATGAACACCCACCGTACACACACACACACACACACAATGTAAAACTGATTAATTGTATGCCACAGCTTTATATCACATAGGTTAAAAATGCATGTCCAAAATAATGACATACTCTTAAACTCTGGATAGACTGGAATCACATTACTGAGAATGAGACCATCATACTGCTCATCTGCTGTGCTGCTCAGACCTGCAACAACAAGAAGACACAAAATAAAAATAATAAAAGGGCACCCTGTTTTAAGTCTACTTTAAGTCTCCTTTTCATCCAGAATTATTTCTGAAATTATGAATATTAATATTAGGGTAGGGTGGCATGGTAGAGCAGCAGGTAGTGTCAGTCACACAGCTCCAGGGACCGCTCCTGGTGACTGTCTGTGAGGAGTTTGGCGTGTTTTCCCCATATCTGTGCGGGTTTTCTCTGGGTGCTCCGGTTTTCTCCAAAGGTCCAAAAACACGCATTAGTAGATAACTCAAGAAAAAAAAAAGTCTGATTCTGATACCATTATTGGTTTTTAATTTGTTAAATTAATTTGTTGTTGCTTTTGACATACTGGACATACCAAAAATAAGGAGATTGACTAGGAGGTTGACTAAACCTGACAGAAGTGTGATTAAACCTGGATTTTCCCAGAAAATCAGGATCTGATCTTCCAAATTAATTATGACACAGTAGGAACCATCACATTACACCTGGATTCAAAGCCAAATCTCCATTTGAAGTGAGTTCAGGCTTTAGAGCTGGACACTGCGCTATTATAAACTTTATAACCAGTTTACTAACCCATGGTCTTCTGAGCTGTTCTAAGTCTACAAACCTTACAATTGGGGTATGTTTGTGAGGGTGAGCGCAGTACATACCGGGCGGGTACAGAAAGGTGTGCGTGATGTTGGTGGCATTGTTGTACTGCTCACAGCTGGGGTTCTGTGTGGCCGGGATTCTAACATCAGGTCTGAGACAGTCTTCAATCACTGGGCGCAATGAGCCAGAGCTTCCTAAGAACTGCGGACATAAACACAAACACATATAACCTCCCATTCAATATCTTAATTTAGAGACAAAATATGATTTTATGTTTACGTTATGTCCCCAAATAACAAGTGTTATCTATAAGAGAAGCAACCCAGTGAGCCATAAGACACTCCATTACAGCCTTTATCCCAACTTTATTCTAATTTTCTCCGTTCCACATTAAATTATGCAGCACTGTGGAGCATGTTATTGCTATTTCTAATGCTTCAGGACCATTTAAGTTGGAATAACCCCTCAAGCATGCATTACCAATCTTCAGCTCCCTCTGCAGTGAGTAGAGGCCGCGCTGACCATGTTTTCACAGAGTCCCCAAAGACAATATTTTTCAAAGTTTTTCTTTTTCTTTGAGGATCTACACATATAGCTGCACAAACAATAACCACAGCGTACAACTGTATTCCGTATTTATAATTTGGGGTCTTGTAGGGTATTATCCCCAGTGATTTCCAGCCTTGCACTACATGAAGTTTTCTCCATGTTTGCTTTCCTTAACCTCTGCTTTCCTTAATCTTTCACAGTCTTGATGTTGAAAGACTGCAATTCCTTGAGGAATTGAGAAATGTTCCTTTTGAAGTGGTGAGAGGGTTGATGCATATTTTTAACCAAATTATGACACCCTCACCTACTATGACTTAATCTGCCTGTTGTGGGACACTCGAGAATGTTGTAACTAGAATATTCTAAAGTTTTCATTTTTATTTTGCCCCTGTCCCAAAAAAATAGATTTTTATTTTTATTGTAAATAAGATTTTAAATTAAGATAGGCTCTTCTGTTTGCCCAGCATTTGACATACTTTTGCAGTCTTTCTTTGGGGATATTACATAGATTTTCCTTAATTTCATAGAGACTTAGACTATTTTTATCCATAGCATTAGATGTACAAAAAAGCTTTTATTTTTGGTGTGTGTGTAATGTATTGTTGTCATACAGTGATTAATAAATTATTCTCACTTGTCATTTTCAAAGTACTTCATTTTTAAGTTATATTTTCTTGAATATAATGACAATTGCAATTTTTAATACTATGCAACAGTTACAATAAAATGACAAAAGAGCGATAGAACATTGGAATTTTCAATTGCCATTATACATTACACACCCACACACAAAGCACTTTAAAATGTATTTGGGCACATAATGTTAATACCCTAAACCCATCCTAACTTAACTACATTTACCATTACCAGTTACCATCAGTGTTTTTCTTGTTCATTTTATTAGTATTAAAAAATACTAGACGATCTACCACCAAAGAACAAAGAAAACCAATAACATTTTGTTGATTTTAAGAATTACGATTACTTGTTTATTCAATGTAACAGGTTACAGTAAAACATATGAAGTTTAAGGTGGCTGTGCGCAACTATAACGAGTTTTATAAACAATCTAACGCCACAAAATGTCTCCCCACCACTTCCCTTCACGATATTTCAGGAAAATACACACACTCACATGAAATAAGACAAATTCAGCAGTCCCACACTCTCTATGAGATATAATAGGTCTGTAAATGTTGCTGAGTTCTGAGTTGTCCCACTGAGCTTGTGAACTAACCAACAACGAGCCGAGGCTCTGGCCAATGCACATGGTGTCGTGCCAAACACAGCCCCAAAAACACACACAAAAGAAGCATGTTCCTGTCTCATTTCCTATTATTTAGCCACGGTTCGCACTGAAGAACATACTGTTCTTTGGTCCTAGCTGGGAACAAATTTCTGGTTGGCGAACCAGTTTATCTCAGTGGAAAGGCACCAAACGCAAAGGCTCCAAATTTAGTTCACAAGCTGGAATGTAAAATATGGCTAAACTAACAACAGTAGAACCAGCTTAAATTCTCTCTGTGAAATATGGCTGAACTAACAGTTCCTACTTGTGCATGCACTTTTCAGCATTAGAAGTCAGTCAGTCAGAAAGGGAAGATGCCTCTTCTAGGCCGGTCCGGTAGTAGGTGTGCCATAACATTTGCACAGGCAGCATCTAAAAAATATTCTCAGTGATTGAAAGCGTTTTTGTACTTCAATATTCTATAATTGGTCTCACTTTATTTAAGTTCTGTTATTATTATTATTAACATAGGTCGATTCCTTTTGGCGTAGGATTTAGGAAAATATTTCAGAGTGTGTTAAATCAAAACATTTACACCGAAAATCATAAATTGTAAGGTGTTAAGGAGGATTATGTGGTTTCAATTGTCTGATCTGAGTCAGCATGCTTGTTTGAAGGTTACTAAAGTCTGCAACTCGTGCAAAAGGCCATGAGATTGAGGAAGTTTTCACTGAACTTTCAGAGACCCCACTAGAAAAAGAAAAAGTTTTTTTTAAGGTTTTTAAAAGGCTTATAAACCAAGTCATATTTAATATGCTTAACTTTATACTACACATTTCAGAAATGGTTTAATAACTACATTACAAGGGCACTTACCACTTGCATTATGTTATTATGCATATACAAAAGAGTTCCTTTATCCTTAACAATTTTCCCTTCTTGGCCAAGTGTTGTAAAACTTGGTGGGAAATGGTTGGGTGTGGGACACTCTGAATACTGGAATAGACACGGAATCATTCATAATTCACACGCAGGGTCTGACGCAGATCCACACAAAAAAAACGGGCCTGCAACAGTAACATTAGGGCTAATGGTGGCATGAGCATTTAGCTTTAAGCACCATCCCACTGCCCCAGATGATGTTTTTAAGCTGTAAATAGTAAGCAATTTATCTGACCAATTCACATGGGATAAAGCATTGGTGAATTTGCTGGTGTGGAACTTTACCAGTAGTACAGCATTACAAGAATAGAAATTAAAATTTAATGTGTACCAACTAAACCAAAAAGTTGATAAAATGCTGCAAAAATTTCAACTCTGCTGCATATTTTTGCAGAAAAATTGTATGTGAAAATACAGAAAGTGGCCGCTGTGGCCTAATGGTTAGAGAAGTGGGCTTTGGACCTGAAGGAGCTGATTCAATTGCCATAACCAGCAGCAAAATCACCCAACTCCCAAAATGCTCCCCAGGTTCCAAGAGGTTCACTACCCCAAGAATGTGTGGGTGTGGGAGTGTGTGTATGTGTGTTCACTGCCATGGATTGGTTAAATGCAGAGGTACAAATCATTTTCTAAGACTGTAATAGTTATGGTTTGCCCCATACCACGTTTTTGTCTGTACATGCTTCCAAGTGTGTATTCACTGCCATAGATGGGTTAAATGCAGAGGTCACATTTCATAGTACAGTACAATTAACTTTTCATGTCTTTGTCTGTGAATGTTTCCATGTGTATCTTTTTTCATACCGGTTTTTCCACAGTAAATGAGCTCCAGAGAGGCATGTATATGTCTTTGCTGTATGCACTGACAAAGCCCTCATGATGCAGAAGACAGTATCCTGAGTGAGACTGTACTACTTTGGGTCTACTGAACAACAAGTGTTTTTTCTCACTGGTAGCCTCTGAAAATACAAATTCAAACACACACAATGCATAATATTCACACAACAGTACACAGGCAGGCCGTATGGTTTACCATATCATGACAACCTTGGGTTACCAGTTACTTGTGCTCGGTGACATGTAACTAGCAGGAGTTTTCAAAGGCTACTTTTTTTACTCCGCTGTGTTTGTGAACAAAGACACTTCACTTTTTTTTAAATTCTATTTTTTTTTATTTGGTAATCTGAGCTGCCACTTTTGTAGGTACATTTACTTTTACTTGTGTCATTATATGTTCATTTTCTCTAACTGTACCATCCTGTGCAGGGTCACACTGGGTCCAGAGCGTATCCTGATTCACTTTTGGACACTTTCTCATAGCAATTGAAGTGCACAGAGAGGGAACTCACAGACAGTGACCAGATGCTTGAACCTGGGTTTGAACCCAAGACCGTATGCACCTGGAGGTGCGTGACAGTGACACGAGCTGTTGCCGCACCATACTATTCTTCGTTTTATTGAGTATGGAAATATTTAGTATTACTGTCAGCATGTCTGTAACTGCTGTTTTCACATTACATATAAACAAATGAATGAATAAATAAATAATAGAGACCCAAAATTTTGTCCTGACAGCAACAATACGCTCATTGCATTATACAGCACCAAAACATTCACATTTAATAATATACTATACTTTGCATGTTGCATTCTATATATGAACTTACTTTGAGCATCTGTCAGGTTGAGGCGGAAGTTGGGATTGGTGCCATTCTGTAACAAACACAAACACTGTTACATTACTGTGTAAATGCACATAGATAACAATTGCAAAACATCTTAAAAAACTGAAAGTGATTTATTGAGGATGAGTGTATGTGGGTGAGTCTGTGTTAGTAAGAGTGAGTGTGTGCATGACTGTGCATGAGCAAAAGTGAGAATGTGGGTGAGGCTGTGTACCAGTGCTGGACAGGAGCAACCAAGTGGGTCAGTGGGCTCCAGGCTGGTCAGTGGACACTGTTCGGGTGAGCTCTGCTCTGGCGTGTGCTGGGGGGAGTAACGTGGAGAACGGAGCAAATGGTTCAGGCTGCCATGGCTACCGTTGTTTTGGGTCGGTGTGATTTCCAACACATCTGGAGGAGAAGACAGGTGACTGCACACCAATAAACAAGCACCCACAGTGCTTTCCAGCAGCAGCCCATTAGAGGTAAAAAATGTTTAACTGAGTCACCTAAACCACGCCACTGAATAAACCCTTAATTGCTGGAAACTGGTGAACTAACCAGACCTATGTGTCAAACTTCACATACCCCCTCTGTACTGTTTAATCTTTTAGCTGTTATTCACTGGATAATAAAGCCTGAACCATGACACCACAAAGGGGGAGGCTACTGTTTTATGAGCCTTTTAATAGTGTTTCCCAGACATAATACTGCCTCCCTTGTCCTGCTTCTGACCTTTTAAATCTTATGTAATACCATGCTACTGTGCAGGGAGTTCTCACATCAGCACACTTGGCAGAATTCCAGCAGTAGAAACAGGCCCTGGGCTTTTAGCCTTTAAATATTTTCAGTGCTTAAGACTTATTGGAGCTGGATTTTTATTTACCTGAAAATACAAGAACTTTGTGGTGGATTAGGTTTAATAAGATGGCTTTAGTAGTGTAATTTGTGAGAGATTTGACTGGAAATTATTTGGAAATTCCTCAAGACACCCAATACTGAATGCCAGTCAATGCACTTGCCTCAGAGTGGGGGTGTACCAGTGCTCTCAGCTTGGTAGTATTGTGTAATCAAGGAGGCCTTAGCTAACAAGTAGAATTGACAGTAAAATGGCACAACTGACACTACGTGCCATGAATTATTGAAGTTGTTTTCAAACTGTAGAGTGTGCCCCAGAAACTTTGAGAGGGGGGACGACGACAAGGGGGCCTCAGAGAAGAACAAGATGGATTACTGAATAGTTCTGGCATTGCATTAGTGTTGAGGTTGATGTGATCTGGTATGGGATGGGGACATTTCAAACACATAAAATCACTATAAAAAAGATTTTTGCATTACACTAGATTAAATAACTATTATATATTTCACAGAATCATTGCACTCAAGTTAGCCATCAAAAACACTCAGAACAATGATTGTTTATAATTGTTCCTATTAGAGGTGCACTACTTACCACCAAATTGGACTAAATAAGTGTACAGCTGGTCAATTTTCTTTAAGTACTCATGAATTCCAACATATGTTCTATAAAATGTATCATCATGATGTATAACAAAAGTGATCACAATAAAATTGCCGTCCTCTGTAATAGAACCAATGCTGATACTGAAAGGGCCCTAGGCAAAAAATTGGGGTTGAACTACGTACATTTCCAAAAAAGTTGGCTCATTGGGCAAAATTTAAATAAAAACATAACGCAATGATATGCAAATCTTTTATAACCTATTTAAAATAGCACAAAAACAACATTTCAAATTTTGAAATTGAGAAGGTTTGTTGTTTAAAAAGCCATTTGCCCATTTTGGTTTTGAATTGGCAGCAACACATTCTAAAAAAGTAGACACAGGAGCATGGTTATCACTGTGTTGCCACACCTGTTCTTTTAACAATACTCTGTAGGTGTTTGGCAACTGGCAAGACCAGTTGCTATGGTTTAAAAGTGAACTAATATAAATTTGGCTCAGCATAACAGTTTGTCTGGAAATAGCTTTGTATTACTTAACACATTATGGACATTTTGGTACTAATTAAATGTACCACCCCAGGTTAAATTATTTCTGCTAAACAGGGCTTAAGAGGAAAAGAACAGAAGGCTTTTACTGAGAAGGGAACATTGTTCACAGGAAGTGAGTAAAGTCTAGTCGTCACTCACCACACATGAGATTATAGAGCTCAGTGTTAGAGAATGGCTCAACTTCAGTCTGAAACAGAAACTTTGGCCCATAACTCAGGAACATAGCCTGGGAGCAGGAACAAGGAATGAGAGAGAAACAGAGAGTGAGATGACCAGGAATGTACTGTGAGCAATTCATCATAGTCATACAACGCACACTTCCACACACACCTACATAATCCAATACACACAAACCTGCATGCTGGAGTCGTCATTGTCATAGCCATGATTGCCGCCGGAGCAGAATGTGAGCGATCCAGGAGTGCTGCACATAAACCAATCACACAAATCATTACCCATACCAAGATAGAAGTTTGGGGTAGTGAGTCAATTTAATATCTGATATATTGATCATGATTAAGTAATAAATAATTCATAAAAAAAACAAAAAAACACACAGCTCCATTTGAGCAATTCATATTTAGCCTTTTTGACTGAAAACAGAGGCTGCACACACTTCACTTTTCCTAACATCCGGAAGTTAGTAAACACCTCTTCTAGTACTTAATCTTAGCTATTTTAAGGTGCACTTATACCTGCTGGAAAAGGCATTAAACTCTGCACACAACATTTTAAATATCTCCAAGGAGACACTGACTGATAAAATGATATGCTCTGGAGCAGCTGCACATGAGCCCAGAATTTGACCTAACTCATACCTTCATGGCTGATTGCAACAATATTCTCATCAAAATGTTATAATATGTAAAGGGCCTCTAGGAAAGTAGGCTGTCATTGCAGCTAAAGAGGGGCAAATTCCCTATTAATACCTTTATATTTGATTTATATTGTAGATGCAGGATTGTAACACCACTGCAGTTTGTGAGGGTAAGTGTAGATTAGTAAATGTCTGAACCTTTCTAAAAGCCAGTGAGAGTTGACCATCACATTGACGTCCTCTATGCGTCTGTTATTGGCGTAGTGGAAGCGTTTGGGCAGGTGAGGCTTCAGGTAGGCCTTTATCTGCTGATCAGGCTTCTTACACTACACACATACATAGAAATGTATCACATTACCATTTGTAATTGTAGAACAACAACGAGCTTCTGTATGGTCAGTGGAACTGATAAAATGGACACAAGTTTAGATACAAGGTAGGTGTTCCTAAATCAGTGATCGTTGAGTGTACATACATACAGAGCTTATTAAAGCAAAAATATACACAAGAATCCTCATTTCTAGCACCACCCTGCTGGTATACAGTAAAATGATCTTCATATATTGCTGGAAGTTCCTCAACATGACTATGATATTTTAATAATAAAATAATGTCATATTATGGGGGGCAGCCGTGGCCTTGAGGTCACGGAAGCGAGCTTGAGGCCGGAGGGCCGCCGGTTCAATACCCAGGGCCACCAAGAAAAAATCCATTCATGACTTAAGTGCCCTTGAGCACTTAACCCCCAAACTGTTCCTGGGTGCTGAAGTGGTTGGCAGGCCCCCTGCTCCAGTTATGTGTGTTTTCACTGCCCCTAGTGTGTGTAAAAATTGCTCACTAGTGTGTGTTTGTGTGTTCACTACCACGGATTGGTCAAATGCAGAGAAGGGGATTAATAAAGGTGTTTCTTCTTTCTTCTTAATAATCCAAAGCAGCTCTGCATTGTCTCCTTCGTGATGACTGTACAGCACTGTCACCGTGTTAAGAAATAACATTTAGGAGGAAACCACGAAATAGTGATGAGTAAATAAACCACTTTCTACTGAAGTGGCTGGAAAGCAGAAGTACAATGTACATCTCTTTATTTACATGGCCACATCTTTTGTTTCCCATAAAGTGTACAGTAAGTGGATATATAATTCAATTGTGTCTAGTAAAGTGAAATTTCATATGAAGTTGTTGTTTTAAGTGGACATATTTTGCACAACAAGTTTTTGAGTGCTTTTGTATTCCCACTAGGGTCTAGGGTCCCTATTGATCCTATAAACCAGGGGTACTCAAATAGAAATGATGAGGGGCCATCATTTTTTTTTTCAATGACTCAAGGGGCCATTTATTGGGACTGTGTATGATAACGTATCATAACAATATAACGTATAACATTTATATATAACATTATGATATATATATATATATTCATTCATTCATTCATTATCTGTAGCCGCTTATCCAGTTCAGGGTCCCGATGGGTCCAGAGCCTACCTGGAATTATTGAGCGCAAGGCAGGAATACACCTAAAAAGGCCCGGAGGCCGCTATTTGAGTATGGGGCTATAAACACTCCAAGCTTGAAAAAAAAAAAAAAATACATACCTCCATGTTCTGTAAATCAGTGGGAATATTTTGGTGTCAGGAAACATATGCTTCTATGAGCCATTTGGATGGCTCCCTTATTTTAGTGTCACACTGGGGAAATTTTTATTGAACTACCCTGGCATTGGTGAAGGTGTTTGTGCAGGCAGAGCCAGACTGCTTGTGTATAATCAGAAGATGAAGAGATACTATCCTTCAGGAAATGAAAAAAATAAAAGACTCCACAAGACTGAGCTGCAGGAACAGCAGTGAGGTAAACTTGTGACTGTCCTTCTCGAGGTTGGACTGTTAATAAATAATAGCCACGGGAATATATTCAGGCAGGTGTGCACTGCGCAGCTGCTCTCCTCGACCTTAAAAGCCTCGCCGTGCCACAGTGCCATGAACCAAACTTTGAAGCTGAAAAGTGAAAAGTGAACATATATGGATGTTTTTGTTTTGTCTAGTACTTGTTTAAATTTCCCCAAATACACCAGTACAGTCTAAAAGCTTACTATTTCAGACCACCTTAAAAAAATAATGTAGTTATTTCCAAGTGCTAAATTGAGTTCTTCAAAATTTCAGTTCCACCTTAAATGCTGCAGATATATTCACACATTCAGCATATTTGAAGCTTTCGTTAATAAACACCTAAACAGTGAAGCAGTTACAGGTGCCTGGACAAAACTACTACATCATTTAAGGTGATAAAATCTGCAAGCAGGAGAATAAACAGCTACATTTGCTTTTTTGTTTGTGTTTATTCTGATAAATATTGTTTACACCACATTTCGATCTGTATATGGTTGGTTGGTTGTTCATAAAAAGGAGGGAGAGTACTAGTGGAGGGTCAGGTGCAACTGCCTACATGTGGTAAACATTCGGCGTAATGTTAGGATTGGTGGGGCTTGGCAGCAACAGCTTATTTACATAAAAGTGACAGAGCCCTTAAACAGCTCATTCTGGAAGAGACTGAAATTAGCAAGAATAGAGCTGGTGAGATCTCTTTAAGTGTGTTTGATTTTGTGCAAAGAACTTCATGAACATGTTTTGTGTAGCCTATAGACTTATTCTAACTTGTTTAAAAAGAGGTATAATACATCCCATTTAAATGTTTCTCTAAGTGGCCTGTGAGGGGAACTGCACAGTAAGCTTTTTCCAGTAAAAAAAAAAAAAACATGCAAACCTCTACCACACACTTACTTTCCATGGTACATTACATCATTATTCACAGCTGGAGGGACACTGTTTAGGTGTTTTTCTGGATTTAATTTATCATCAATTAATGAACCTTCCATGACTTCAGTGTTCAGGTTGACAGTACCTACCGCAGGGCTGTCACACCCATGTGCCCGAGTTTGTGTCTGCTGTCATGACCAAATGAAAATGATAATCCTTTTGTTTCATTTGGCCATAGATAAATGTTTCACTTTGATGTATTCTAAAAGGCCATAATTAGAAAGTATTTTTTGTGGTTTTAAACTGATCCCTTCTAAAGAAATTCACTCTGTTAACAGGTATTTGCCTGTTCTTTCTTTGTACTATTGGGAAAAATATGAGTAAGCATGCAAAGATTTCCTCAAGTTTAACATACCGTCATTTTGGCCACCAAATCTGCAGCATTGACTGCAAAGACAAAACACAACCCATAATTAGACACACTATTAATTTACACTTAATACCAAACAGGTCATTCTGTCATATATTAGGGCATAGTTTGGTCCCAACTATGCCCTATTGTTTCAAATTTTAAGTAGGACTGTGGTGGTCCAGGGTAAACAATAGTGGCCTAAGTTAGATGTAGTAGAATACATATAGTATATAATGTAATTAGAAGTATGGCTCAAATTCTTTGATGCAAAGCACCTCATGGAACAGTGCTTTACCTCATTTACTCGAACATACCCACTCACTGACTCATGGTACGGAACAGCACGACAAGGGCCACCATGACTCAGATATTCACTGATATTGAGGATGTGTGCCACAATGAGGTTATACTGTGCTTTGCGTAAATGACACTTTGCACAATCATTTGTATGAACACATTAGGCTCACAAATATGTTACAAAACATTTTTGTTTAATATATAATTCTATTTCAAAGCTATTCAAATATCCTGCTTTTTTGTCATTTTATCTTTTTTTTTGTCCACATGTTTGTTTTCTATGTTGTTTATGTTGTATTAGCAATAATATCAGAGTTATTTAATCTGTCCACTAACATGATTTTCATTTTGATCAAAGTGATGTTACCCATGCCTAGAACTGTGACAGACTGGTTCCTGGTTCTCCAAGTTGGGAAAATTGTGCTGGTCACACTAATGGAAACACATTTCCATTACCAACAAGGTAACAAACCAGAACAGGAATGGGAAAATTACGACTGAATATGGTATAATTTCTTTTTTCCGGAAAATGGTTTGAAAAAGAAAAGAAAGGAAATACAGGTCTGCTTTCACTGGAAGAAGTGTGTTGTTGCTGACGTGTGTTGTTGTGACTTATTAACTTTTTGTCCTATTGAATGCCAGTGGGGAATGTAGTTCTGAAGAAAGCAGAAAATGTCACGAACCACACAGTGCTTCTTTAATTAAAAAGATCTTGAAAAGGGGCGTTATGTTTTGATTGAGGCTTGATAACGACAGTGTTTTGTGAGTGACTACACACTGTGCATATGTGCATGCAAAAGAGATTAAACTAAACTATGTATTTAGTTTTGCACAGGTTTGGTGAATGGTGAATGTAGGGTCCTAGAACAATTTAGGCTTTTCTATAGACATAAACTAAGTTCACAACCAATATCAGGTAAAACAATTACAAGTCATCATATATTAATACATAATATAATGAATTATTAAGGGCCTGATGGTGTCATTCCTGTTACAACAATATGGCAATACATTTGTGTAAATAAAGCTATCAACACCTTAAAAATGTACACATTAGAGAATAAATCTGAGAGGATATTAAAGTTGATTACTGGTGTATTTTCTGGTCTTCCCTGTACATCTCTACTGGCAGCAAATGACAAATGATATATGAATGCTGAATGATTTTCTAAGAAATGTAACTTTATGGTATCCCTAAAAGATTCTAGAAAAGCTCAGAAAGTAAGACAGTAAACTATGACTATACATTTTATATTTACAGCATTTGGGAGATGATATCATTCATAGGAGGTTGGCAGATGCTATAGCTTGTGTGTGCGTACTCAGGCAGGGAACTGAACACTCACTGCAAAGATAAAGTCAGCAGTGTTGTCCACTGAACTACACCAATTATTTTGTTTGTCTCCTGCATATGCATATTTTATTTATTTTATGCACTGACATCTGTTTTATTAGCCTTTTGTTACTGTTCATGAAAAACATAAAACTAAAGTGTTAAAGGAACACTAGATAGTATTTTTACCTGAAAATTACAGGTTCAGAATCACTGGGATGATCCAATGAATTTGTTGTAACTTTGGGAGAGTGTAGTAAAACCCACTCCCTGGATTTCAGGATAATGATGTGAATCACAGTTGCAGTGAATTGTAGAAGAAGCCCAGGAGTAAAAAAAAAAATTCTCTTGTGTTCCTTTAATAATAAAAAAGCGAAACACAAAATCTAATCTGGTAGCAGCTATCTAATTTACATATGCTTGTATATGTGTGTGTATACTTATGTCTTTGTCCGATTTTACTCACAGGCCACTGTTTCATTCCTTGCTCTGATTCGTCCAAATGGTCCCTGATACACGTACAGATGTGACACATCACCCACCAATTTCTGCAGAACTTCCTTTCTCTCACAGCTGGTTTCCTGCATACCTGGGGTGGGGTATTATATAGTTATTTGGATTATTCATTCATCATTCATTGCCTGTAGCGGCTTATCTAATTCAGGGTTTTGGCAGGTCTACAGCCTACACAGAAGCACCGGGCACCAGGCAGGAACACACCCCAGACTGGCGCCAGTCCTTCACAGGGCAACACACACTCACACATTCACTTACACACCTGCAAGCCTAATACCTACCAGTGTTTGGTCTATAGACAGAGCACCTGAAGTAAACCCACACAGATATGGGGAGAACATACCAATCTCCTCACAGAAAGTGATCAGAGGCTGGGCTTGAACCCACAACCCCAGGACCCTGGAGCTGTGTGACAGCTGTAACCCCTGTTGTGACACACTACTGCTCTATTAATAGGATTAGTTTTGTTATTATGAAAAAAAGGACAATATATGATGATAAATAAAATACATTATGGATATCATCAATACACCATTAAGCCTAAAATCCAACCTCTTTTTCTTTTCTGATTTATAACTAAACTGACCACCCGTCTGGACTGTCAGCATGGAAGACATTCCGCTGGGCTCTCTGGCTACCCAAGTTACCTACTATACTGACCATCAGGCCTTTCTGTTACACCGACTCCACACTTGCTCGGTCTGAAGCTGACCATGCTCAGCATCCACTACCATCTCCCTTACTTGGATCTTTGGTGGGACTTATGTGAACTTTTAACTCTAAAAAAAAATTAAGTGTTTTGAAAAGACAAGGACAGCTACATCCTGTGAGACTTGGTTCCTCCCAAGGTTAGTTTTTCCTTGACACTATCATCATTGGCTTGTTCATTTGGGGTAGATTAGGGTATTTCTGGGTTACATACGGAAATGGTTCTTTTTCTCTGTAAAGCTGCTTTGTGACAACATCATGTTGTATAAATTGCTATTTAAATAAATCAACTTGATTTGCCTTAAACCCACATCAACTTAATTTTAATTTTAAATATAAATTTATCATTTATATATAATGAATATAAATTCATTTTACATGTAATTTTAATTTTGTTTAATTGCAAAAAAGCATTAGCCCTGCTGTCCTGGGTTTAATTTGTTGCAGTGTGTGATACTGAACAGGAAATATTGCACATTAATGGCAATCTCATGATATATATCATCTTCTCTATTTTGTCCAAATCTCAGACTACACAATAAATGAGAGATACAAAACTAAAAAGGCATCCTTTTAAATGTTTTTCACATCTTTATGCTGCTTCTTTTTCATATTCCCAGAAAAGATGTCTTAGCCTTCAGTATGGTTCAGTCATGATGTCACAGGGCAACTTCGGCCCAGTATGATCGGACATGTCCCTCTCAAAACAGGTTTCTTTTTGACAACTGTCTAAGCACTGTCTATCACTGTCACTGTCTATCTAACTGTCTGTCATTTCAAGAAGGAACACCAAGAGGAAACCCACACAGGTATACCTGACAGGAAGTGACCCAAGGAAAGTACTGAAACCAGTTTGTTAAACCTGTGTGGTAAAGATGCCATGCTGCCAGCACACACACACATACACACACACACACACACACACACACACACACTCAAACTGCAATTCAATTGAGCATTTTGGAATTTGAATTTAGAACTCATTCTCAAGTAGATGTGTTTCCATCAGGCTCCATTCTCATGTTTTTGGTCATCAATGTCTGTTAACTACACTACCCAGAATACATTAACAAAACATACAGCCCCTGAGAATTTCTGTGATGCCAGTCATTGAAGTGTTTAGCTTCCCAGCAGTAATGACAACTGACATCTGATTTCCTTCTGCAAACAATATAAAAATAGCCTGCTCTTAAAAGGGCTAACAGCTTCCCCTACTACCACTGAAGGAGTCTCTAATTACCATAAATAGCCATTAAGTTCTGGGATGTTGAGAGGTCAGTAAATGGAAGAGGGGAGTTTAATATTTCATCTCCTTCCACATTTTCACATCATTCATTCATTCATGGTCTGTAACCGTTTATCCAGTTCGCGGTTACCCAGGGTCGCAGTGGGCGCAAGGCAGGAACACATCCTGGAGGGGGCCATTTTCACATCAGCCAATCTTAATTTAAGAAGCTTTTGATGTACAACTTACAAGTTATTTCTGGTGTTCCAGTGATTCACAAAAGGAGTGTGGACAGAATTGCTGCTAAAGCTTTTGGCCTGAACAATGAGCTGCTTAATATTATTAAAAACAAAAGACAAACTTCCTCACACTTTTTTTTGTATGAAAAGAAATGGTAAAAATATAAAAAACAATAAATCAAACATACAATAAATACATAATTACAAATATTCAAATGTCAATCCTAGCCAGCCATGGGCAGCTGAGTACAGTACATTATTTTAATTCTTCAGGCTCCAATGAATGTCACTGTAACACTGCACGAAACACTGATTCCCTCTAGTGGCTGTGTCTGACCAGCAGAACACTACTGTAAATATTGTAGAACACTAATGTAAATATTGTTATAGAGTCTTTTGGAAAACGGCAACAATATAAAGAAGCAAAAATATGAAAATCTTACAATCATATATTTACTTTGCTTATGTCACGCCCTCGTCTTGTCATGTCTGTTTTCCCCGGTCATGTGCTCTTTTAGCACATGGCTATGTTTGTTATTATTCTAGTGCCGCCTTTGTCCCGCCTCCTCGTCTGTCATTTGTTAACCAGTCCCCTCGTTATCTGTCCAGGTGTGTCTCGTTTGTGTCAAGCATTTAAGCCCTCTTGTCTCACGTCCTGTTTGTTGAACATTTCTCCGTTGTCCTCGTTCAAGTTGGTCATGTTATTTGTCTGTCTCCGAAGTTCCCCCCGTCGTCGTTTCATTTCCTTTGTAGTCGTTCCGCTTTGTTGTCCGTCTGTCCCATTTACCCTGTTTATTTTCTTGTCTCCAGTTTAGCCTGTTTTCCTTATGTTAAAAGTCTCTGTTGTGTTATTTTCCGTTAATAAACGTTTACTGTGTTTTAGCGAATGCGTCTGCCCTCAGGCTAAACTCAGTCAGTCCGCTCCGTGTTCCTGACAGTTTACAATGAGAATCTGAGAGTTCTATTTGTTTTCTCAAGATTCCCACTTATGTATATCCTTATCATTACATAACTAAAGCTGTTATAACTTTCCTGCAAAAAATATCCTTTGAGTCCTTGTGATATCAATTTATCTAGAACAGCACCCAGTCCATGGCTGGGCAACACACACTCACCCAGTTGCACACACACTTACACCTGTCAACAGTTTGACACAGCCAATACATGTGAGAACGCAACACACTCCTCAATAGAAATGTCATGATTCCAGAAAGTCGGTACTAATACCATTAAAATTTCATGATTCTTGATACTAATTTCGATACCACAACAAAGAATAAACTAATGAAATGAATGCATGTCAACATAAATGTTTTTATTTTAAAATGATTCTTCTAGTAAACAAAGGTGCAATTTAGTTAATACTTTGTATCAGTTTTTATTTTATTTTATTATTTTATTTTATTTTGTTTTCTCTTGTTTCTAACCCAGTACTCTACCCCTTTAAATGGCAGACTTGTTGGAAGGTGGGAGCTTCACCCTGATTGGCTGTTGAGCAAAGCAACCTCCCTCAGACCATATTTAAATGGTCTCAGTGGGATAAAGGCAACTAGTGAAAGAAATCTAAGCTTTGAAAACATTTGTGTTGATTATTGTTTATTTAGCTTGTGGCTGCCAAGTAAAAGTAATAAAAATAAGTTTGGGTGTGGTCTGTACTAGCAAACTGAAGTTATGTAATAACATAATTTTGGGAGCAAGACCACACCCAAACATATTTTTATTAGTGTTATTTATAAAGGCTGGGATGGGTAGGTGAACTTAGAGGTCTTTGGGGAGGAGTTCAGGGTGGCTTATGAATGTGTATGAATCCGAACTACAAAAATTACAGGCATGCTGGTCATTAAGTGCTACAAAATGGACAGGTTGAGGTACTCTAAACTGGTGCATTGCTGAGCACCTTGTGAGATTCTAAAGGAATAGTATTAGGTTGAGTAAGCTGGATGTCCTTCATTGATTGTAATTACAGAAATTCAATTGCAATGGGGGATGGCGTGACTGGAATTCAAGTACTCAAAGTGCTGCAGCGATAAAGGGGTAGTGGTTGTGCAATGTGATGGAGCCAGAGTTGGCATGAGGTCAAAAAGCAGCTTCACATAATTAGTATCAGAACAGATATTTTGAATCAAAGCTGAATTTGAGCAAGCCGAAAACGGTCGTGGCAAGGAAAAACTCCCTTGAGGCTGGAGAAAGAAACCTTGGGGGGTACCAAGACACACAAAGGGGATCCATCCTCCTCTGATCAACTATGGACAGAAATTTAAAGTATCACCAGCTAAGTGTCATTATCCTTCATTCATTTTCATTTATTCATTCATTGCCTGTAACTGCTTATCCAGTTCAGGGTTGTGGTGTGTCTGAAGCCTACCTGGAATCATTGGGGGAAATACACCCTAGAGGGGGCACCAGTCTTTCACAGGGCAACACACCTCCAGGCCTAATACTACTACTACTAATAATATAGTGACAATCTGGGGTCACAAAACATCAGACTGGAAGCATCAGTCAGAGTGTTGCTGATCTGAGTCCATTTCTACTTCAGCATAATTTTCAGTGTCTAATGGGGAGCGGTTCGAGGCTGGCAAAAATAGATGGAAAGTGGATTAGTAGCAGCCTTGTGAGTCAAATACTACAGAGGGGCAGCATTAATGAATTGAGATGTCCTTAGTTGGCAGGTTTGCCATGATGGTGCATTTTGTAGTGGTATGGCGGGAATTGAAAAATGGAAGTGTGATCTAGAGGGATGACAATTGAGGCAAAATAAGAAGCTCTAAAAGGGCAACTGACTGTCAGCATTGCTCATTGCATCAAACTCTGAAAGAGACAAATTCTTAAAGGAGCTGAGGAGCACAAGCATGATGGCAATGTAGAAAAAGTAGACTAAGATGCCCAAATGGGATCCATAGATGCAACTGAAAAGAGAAAGTGAAAGTTGTAAAGTTAGAGGCTGGGTATGGCACAGCCACAAACTGAAGGTGTTGGGATGTGAGTCTACAAAGCACATGAGCTGTTGAGTTAGAGGTTGGGTGGATGGGATGACAAGATGAGAGCAAATCTACGATGAGGAAGCCATGCTATGAGGAGACAGGGTTGAGAGCTGAACAGTAGGTGGGCCTGCAGAAGTACCTGTGGAGGGAGTGAGAGCTGGAATGTTGGAGACATGAAGCGGCAGCAGCCACAGGGGTAGAGGGTGGGATGATGAAAGGAGGGGTGGAATGATAAAATGAGAGTGAAACAGCAACAAGGAAGCTGGGCAGTAAGGAGACAGGCCTGCAGCAGCACCTGTGGAGGGTTGCGAGCTAGAAAGTTTGAGGTATGGAGCGGTGGCTTTCTCAGATGAGATGATGAAGGGAGGGGTTGGGATTATAAAAGGAGGAAGTTGGGATGATGAGTAGAGAACGAGAGAGAAGGAATGCAAGATAGCAGAGGAGAGAATGAGGAGCAGAGAGTGTCTGCATCTAAATGGGTGCACTTCTTTTATCAAGGCAGTGTTCTGAGGGAAGGAGGTGTTGATTCAGAAGAAAAGCTTATACGTACTGCCTGCTTTCTGTGGCAATACAATCTGTTGCAATCATCTTGGTGAGCACTGTAGGTGAACTAGTGTCCTAGAAATGTGCAGATTGCAAGCCTTTTTTCCCTTCTAATACAGTTTAGATAGAATAGGTATTTCAAAAGCGAAGGAGCGAGCTGACATGGCGAAGCAGGCAAGTCGAGATCCGTCTCATGAGACACATGCTGCAAGTTTGTCCGACGTGGAAATTATGTCAGTTTGCAGGGTATATATAAGGCTGAGGGGAGGAGTTCAGGTGTGGACCTACTCCCAAAATTATGTTAATTACATAACTTCATTTATTACTCATGTTCGTATGGTGAATGGATATTTTTTCTCGGTCACTAACTCATAGTGTACAAGCCTATTGTCCATACATTCATCTATTTTCAGTAATTGCTTAATCCTGGTCAGTTTTGTTAGTTGTCCTGATCATATCTGGAACCACTGGGCACAAGGCACGCACACACCCTGACCAGGGTACCTCTCCATCATAGCGCATCATAAACTGACACATTCACTCACATCTATACATCACATCACCCACTAATGAGTGGCCAATCCACCTACCAACATGTGCTCTGGACCCACACAGACACAGGGAGAACACACCAAACTCCACACAAACAGTGATACAAAGTGGGGTTTGAACACACAATGTCAGAATCCTGGAGCGACACTAACTGCAGCACCAAGCCTAGTGTTTATCCATTAAATGCAGCTGTCAGTGGTCTCTAAAATACAGTATTTGGTACAAAGTTTGTATGAAACGAAAGCCTAAATGGACAAATAAAAAATTTGCAAACTCACCATGATCAGCTACAACGATGATATTGATGCACTCATGAAGGTTGAGCTGCTTCAGTCCGTTCATCAATTGACCGATCACCTTGTCCACACCTTGGATTGCACTGATCAACTAGAGCAAATCAAAGACAACACCACACTTCAGAGTTTGTTATATTTGATTAATGTAATTAATTATTTATGAATTACAACAAATATGCTCAGTTTAAAGATGATTAGATAAATACATTAATATTTTTACTCCTTTTGCTGCAGAAACAACCTGTACTCTTCAGTAAAATTTTTACATATTGAAAAATTGCTGTGAGGATTAATCATGAGAACATTAATGAGGTCAGGTGCTGATGCTGAATAATTAGTTCTTAATAACATCATCAGTCCAACACATCATCAGTCCAACACATCACAGTCCACTGCTTCACAGTCCAGTACTAAAGGGATTCATATCCCTTTAGCTCATGCTTGTCTTTGGGCAAAGTGACATCAGAATCATGTGCAGCTGCTCCAAAATGTCCCATTTTATTCTTTTCAGTACAGGTTATACAAGCTGTAAATGTAAAATTATTTGTTTCCTTGATGATGCCACACAGATTGTCCAGACCTTTATGCTGGTGCGTGGGTTGATTTTTGTCAACAGGTATGTGTGTGAGTGACTGGGTGAGTGTATGAAATAGTCTACAGGTGTGTATGTGAGTGAGTGGGTGAGTGTGTGTCATCCTGTAATGGACAGGACTAGTTCCCAGTCCATTGTGTCTTCCTGCCATTAGCAAAATTATCCTATCAGAGGCATATCTAGAGATTAGGACACACAAAATTTAGAGTGGAACAGCTGTAGCTCTCTGCTTTCCAATCAGTTTTATGGGCAGAACTTAGCATCCAGTAAAAACCTGTTAAACATTAAATAGATTAATCATGAATTAAAGGCGACATTCATCCATCCATCCATTATCTGTAACCGCTTATCCAATTTTTAGGGTCGCGGGGGGTCCAGAGCCTACCTGGAATCATCGGGCGCAAGGCAGGAATACACCCTGGAGGGGACGCCAGTCCTTCACAGGGCAACACAGACACACACACATTCACTCACACACTCACACCTACGGACACTTTCGAGTCGCCAATCCACCTGCAACGTGTGTTTTTGGACTGTGGGAGGAAACCGGAGCACCCGGAGGAAGGCGACATTCACAATTTTTTTATTTTTTTTTTAAAACTACTGTTTTTAGGGTGTTTCCACTGTATCACAACCCTTATTTGGGTAAGCAATTACAGACAATGAATGAATAAATTAATGTTTCCTCACTATTTGCTGCTCTCCAGTCTGTTTGCATTCAGGAAACCAGTGCGAAGTGTTTACAAAGCCCCATTGTGTCTCTATTCAGTTCGCTAGGCTTCAGTTCAGTTCTCTCTCTCTCTCTCTCTCTCCACAAGGCAGAGAAAAGGCATCTGGAGATTTCTGAGAATGGAGAGATCTCCAAACGTTTTGAGTTCAAAGTTTCTGTGGTAGTTAATTAAAAATTGCAGAGCCGGTAAACTTCAGACAGCTTCAAACAGCAGTCATTTATTCCCCTCAAACATACAGTTCCACATTAAAAAATGCAGAATTTCTGAGCATAAACAAAGCGGAAGGAATAGTGTTTCACCAGGTGTTCATTTGGGTGTTCATTTTAACACTTAAGTGGACACTACTCTTCCATGGATGAGAATTTCCTCTATAATTTTTGTTTATTAGATATCATATATAGGTCTGAAATTACATATACATTACATTTTGTCATGCTGTCAAGGGGCAAAGTGAGAAAGCCAGAAAACCACAGCATGGGTAAGTATAATTTTTGATAAGGGACTTGCTTTGATAGTCTAACCGTTGCTTTCTCAGAAGAACTCATAAACCACAACAACCCCTAAATGTCATTTAAGTGGACTAAACAGCACACAAAAAAGGGACATCTTCAGAGATAGTTCCTGCTTATGGTTTAGAAAACTATAACTTCAGAAGGTGAATTTAAAATGATTTACTGGGAATTTACAGTGTGTTATGTAAATAGGAATGACAGCAAATCATTTTGTGACGCATCTATGATAGTGAAGCGTAGATTAATCATCATGAGTGAAAAAGCAAAACTTAGAAGGCCATGAGACAGCATATCACATAGAGACAACCCAGCAGCTGGATTGAACCCAGAAAACTTTAATATGCACTAATCTTCTCAATAACTATTAGAAAAATGTGCATCATATATATCTCAAGTTTAAGTAGTATCTTGTCATGTGCATTAATTTACGCAGGTTTCAAGAGGCACAACCCTGTAGTCATGACTGGAGAGTGACTCACCAAAACATGTCAAGTGCACAAAAACTCGTCAACGATTTACATTCCACTTTGTAGTCGTGTAAGGTATGCAGAGTTATTTTGTGTTGGAAAACAGAGCCCACCACACGTGAGATTTGGTCAGCTGGACATGACGCATAAAAAGTCATTTAATCATTTAAACATTTGGAGCAAATAAACAGCTCACTGAACCAATTAAACAGGCATAAACAAAGATCACAGCTCTGTTTCACCAGTCGAGTCATAAATTATATGGCCAAATGTTTCTGGAGCTTTGGAAATGTTTCTTCCAAATTCAAAAGCTATCAATGTTGAGTTGTCCCTCATTTGTTGCAGTAACAGCTCTACTCTTCTGGTATCTTTTATATTAGATATTGGAAAAATTCTGTGACATCATAGTCCCAGCTAGCAAGATAGATCTGGGCCAATTCTGGCTCAGGCTCGGCATTGTCGGCTGCGTATTTAATAAAATATGTGGCCTACATCTAAAAATAAAAGACAATACTGGTAACTGTCTGGAAAACAAAGTAAAAAATGTTAAATAAACAGAATCAATATTTCAACTTGTTAAATGCCATACAGTTATAGGTAAGCTCTGCTAATATTTAAATATTTTAGAAAATTGATGTGATGACTGAGACATGATGACAGAAATGAGTATGGTAAATAGGGTTAATATGGAGACTGTGTTGTGCTGAAGGGATGAAATGGTTATTTAAATTTTTGAAGACGACTGGACTGGAACGACAACTTTAAAAAGAATGAAAATGAGAGCATTAATTCAGTACATTTCCCTTCCCATTAGAGCAGCACTGTTACACTACACAGTACATTTTTTGCCTGTGCAAGTGCAAGATTAAGCAATAAAATTTTAATTAAAACATTGTTTAAGTAAGCATAATTTACTAGCAAAATCAAGTAAGGTTATATATTTTTCTGTTTTTTTCTGTATTTTTCATTTATTTATTTACTTTTGTCTTTCAAATTTTGGTTCCGCCTATTTTGCCTTACCTCACTACAATTTGATTGGTTATCTCTCTGAACCAATAATTTTTCTTTCTGCCCTCAGAACATGTTTGTGTAACTAAAACTTCCATCTTCAAGAGCTACATCCTGTACAGGGGTTGGACAATGAAACTGAAACACCTGTCATTTTAGTGTGGGAGGTTTCATGGCTAAATTGGACCAGCCTGGTGGCCAATCTTCATTAATTGCACATTGCAACAGTAAGAGCAGAGTGTGTAGTAGAACTTGTCCGGCTGACAGTTCGCGCGCTCAGTTTGTTTGTTTGCTTGCTGCTGTTTAGTACTGTTCCTAAGCTCTTTACTTAAAATCTTTACTTTACTGTTAATACCTTGTTAACTTATTCTTATTAGTTGTGCTTAGTGTTAGTTGTACACTGTTAAATACCACTACCATTTTATTATTGTTGTTTTCATATTAATAACTTCTCTCAATTAATAACTCCTTATCTCCTGATTATGGCGACCGCGGAGGAGCGATCTCTCTCCAGGCTCAGCACGGAGCTCGAGCAGTTGGGCCGCCGAATTCAGCGTCTCCTGGAGAAGCAGACGGAGCTCCAGTGGGAGAAGACGAGGCTCGAGGCCGCCCGCGATGCCTCCTACGCGGCCGTTGGCACGCCAGCTCCTCCGTCGCGACGGCTCCCCGGGACGGCCATCTTCACTCCAGCCCCGAGCTGGGAGCGTCAGCGTGGGTGTGGGAAGCCGAGGTCGTCTCCCCCTCTACCGCAGCCAGTCTTCACCTCTACTAACCGGTTTGAGGTGCTCAGCTCCTGGCCCTCACCTGCACCGAAAACTAAACAGGGCGGTATTCTTATCATCGGCGACTCTATAGTTAGACATTTAAGAGTCTCAGGCACAAAGAGTAAAGCTACTGTGTCCTGTCTTCCAGGTGCTCGTGTCCTGGATGTTGCCAGGCGACTTCCCTCGGCGCTGCGGCAGCGTGAGGATCTCGGCACCGTCGTTCTCCACGTGGGGACGAACGACACTTCCGCCTGCCGCAGCGAGGTCCTGAAGGAGCACTACCGTTCGCTTCTGGATACCGCTCGGAAGAAGACGGATGCCAGGATCATCGTCTCCGGCCCCCTACCCACCTACAGACGAGGATGTGAGGCGTACAGCAGGCTCTTCGCACTCCACTCCTGGCTCCGGGTTTGGTGTGGCACTGTCGGCGTGGACTACGTCGACCACTGGGAGTGTTTTCGGGAACGTCCTGCCCTCTACCGCCGGGATGGGCTTCACTCTAGTCGCCTAGGTTCTGCAGTTCTCTCTGGGAACATCGAGGATGTTCTTCGCCAGGCTTGACTAACCCCACCCACCAGCACAAACCAGGCAAGTAGATTACACAGCGAACAGGTAAGTGATTTTAAGGATACACTTACAGATAATGGCCATTTGTTTGCCCATAGTAAGGGTGTATGTACAAAGCTTGCTTTAAGAAATATAAAAATTTGTTACAGTATCAAGAGTGTGTCCGAATTAAACTTAAACCCAGAAAATATCAAACAGCGTGCCCCAATAACCTAATCACTATTAAATCATCAGAAACAGAGGGTAGTATCATCCCCACAGACCTAAAGTTTGGCCTACTCAATATAAGAGCACTTAACTCTAAAGCAGTCATTATACATGAAATAATAATGGATCAGAAACTTGATGTTTTATGCCTTAGTGAAACTTGGGTCAGAAATGATGAATATTTATCACTAAATCAAGCCACTCCTACAGGCTATAAATATGTACACAGCCCCAGACTGACAGGCAAAGGGGGTGGATTATGTATAATTTACAAAAATAATTTAATTATTAACCAAAAACATGGTTACAACTGTACTTCCTTCGAAATTATGTACATTAACATAATTAACCCCACCACAAATAAGAACACTATCTCCTTATTAAACATTTATAGACCACCAGGGCCCTATTCAGAATTTATAAAAGAATTTGGTGAACCAGCTGCTAATTTAGCAGTGTCATGTGATAAGTAAGTAAGTGTAGGAGACTTTATCATTCATTTTGAGAAAAGTGATGATCCCCTAAAAAAGGCGTTCACATCAATCATAGATTCTGTTGGGTTCACACAAAATGTATCAGGTCCTACTTATTATTGTAATCACACACTAGACTTGGTTTTGACCCTGGGCACAAACATAAAAAACCTAAATATTCTCCCTCAGTCTTCCACAGTCTCAGACCACTACCTAATTTCATATGAACTGAGTTTAGATATTAAAAAATGTACATGCCCACATTATTATCTAAAGCGCTCACTAACCCCATCTACAGCCCCTAAATTTACTGAAAACATCACTGATTTATTGACCTCAGTCAGTAGTCCAGCAGACCCACTGGAGCTGGATAGACTAACGGACTACTTAGATAACACTCTTCGATCAACTTTAGATAGTGTAGCACCGCTTAAGCGTAAAAAGCTACAACAGAAAAAACTCGCTCCCTGGTATAATGAAGAAACGCTCATCCTAAAACAAACCGTAAGGAAATTAGAGCGGAAATGGCGGTCGACTAAACTGGAAGTATTTCACTGTGCCTGGAAAGATAGCCTTATCCAATATAGAAAGGCACTCGTCAATGCACGTTCAGCACATCTGTCCTCACTGATTGAAAATAATAAACACAATCCTAGAGCACTCTTTAATGTAATCTCTAAACTTACAAACAATCGGGCAGCTACTGATCCACAGATCCCAGCCATTCACACCAGCAATGCTTTTATGGACTTTTTTAACAATAAGATTGAAAATATTAGACAAACAATAAATACCATATTACTAAATCCAGCCTGTCTGTCATCTGGTGTGGATGATATAGAACAAAACATAGAAGAAAGATTAGAGGACTTTGACCCACTACCACAGCTAGAACTGGAGAAAATCATCTACTCGTCAAATTGTACGACCTGCACACTTGATGCAATACCAACAAAACTATTTAAAGAAGTATTACCAGTCATAATCAATCCCATTTTAACAATCATAAATTCGTCCCTTAGACTAGGTCACATACCCAAAGCATTTAAACTAGCAGTTATTAAGCCCCTGATCAAAAAACCAAATCTTGATCCTAGTGTACTATCCAATTACAGACCCATCTCTAACCTTCCCTTCATATCTAAGATCTTAGAAAAAGTTGTGGCCCAACAACTTAGGTCATACTTGCATAAGAATAACATATATGAAAAATTTCAATATGGTTTTAGGCCACACCATAGCACCGAAACAGCTTTAGTTAAGATAACAAACGACCTTCTTCTAGCCTCTGATCGAGGCTGTGTATCCATGCTAGTTCTACTAGACCTCAGTGCAGCTTTCGATACAATTGATCATACTATTCTGCTAGAAAGATTAAAAAACATGGTTGGAATAACAGGAACAGCCCTATCATGGTTTAAGTCTTACCTCACAGATCGCTATCAGTTTGTAAACGTAAATAATGTTTCTTCTACTCATACAAAAATGAGATTTGGAGTTCCCCAAGGCTCCATTTTAGGACCTTTACTATTCATATTATACATGCTGCCACTGGGCAGAGTTATTAGCAGGCATGGCATTACCTTCCACAGTTATGCAGATGACACACAGTTATACATATCAGCCAAACCAGATGACAAACCTACATTAAAGAAAATGGAGGACTGTGTTAAAGAAGTGAAGCATTGGATGTCATACAATTTCCTTCTGCTAAACAGCAACAAAACCGAGGTTCTCCTTCTAGGTCCAAAACCTGCGATAAATAAGGTATCAGATTTAATACATAATTTTGACTTACCTGTTCTCCCTAGCTCATCAGCTAAAAATATGGGTGTTATAATTGATTCAGATCTATCATTTGATCAGCATATAGGTAACATTACAAGAATAGCTTTCCTACATCTTCGGAACCTCGCTAAGTTAAGAAATTCCTTATCCCTCCCAGATGCGGAAAAATTAGTTCACGCTTTTATTTCATCAAGATTAGATTATTGCAATGCACTTTTATCAGGATGCTCCAGCAGAAACTTGAGTAAACTCCAGTTAATTCAAAATGCTGCAGCCAGGGTCCTCACTAAAACTAGAAAATTTGATCATATCAGTCCAGTCTTATTGGCCCTTCACTGGCTTCCAGTTAAATTCCATATTGATTACAAAATTCTTTTACTCACGTATAAATCCTTATATGGTCTCGCCCCTGAATACTTGCAAGACCTCATCACACACTATGAACCACCAAGATTACTCAGATCTCAGGGCGCCGGCCTCTTACTAGTACCCAGAATTCATAAGACGTCAGCGGGGGGGAAAGCCTTCTCCTACAAAGCCCCTCAGCTCTGGAACAATCTTACAGCTAGTGTTCGGGATGCAGACACAGTCACTATGTTTAAGTCTAGGCTCAAAACACACTTGTTCAGTTTAGCCTTTGGCAACTAACCTCTGTCTAGTTTAAGGTTGTCATTTCAGGAACCCATGGACATGGAGAATCAGGGTAAACCTGGATGATGTGCTCACAATTTCTCTTGCTTGGAACGAAAGGATGTCTTTGCCTGAGCTCCTTCTGGTTTCCCTCCTCCCAGTCTGTTACAGTCAGATCCGTCACTACACTAAAGAAAATATTCACATGCTCTTATTCTCTGCAGCACTCAACTCAACTAACTGCTTCCCTTTTACTGTTTTCTGAGAGAATGGTGGCCCACTGATGGAAGATTGTTTGCTGGATTCTCCTGCAGACCAGACCAGACCAGCTGCTCACCTTATTATTATTATTATGTAGCATAATGACACTTCATTGGTGATCATTTAAAATTCAATCTATAGTTTGATCAGAGGAGGATGGGTCCCCTTTGTGAGTCTTGGTTCCTCCCAAGGTTTCTTCCTCCAGCCTCGAGGGAGTTTTTCCTTGCCACTGTCGCCTTCGGCTTGCTTGCATTGGGCTTTGATTTAAATGTTCTGTTTTGAAACTGTGAAGCTGCTTTGTGACAACGTCAGTTGTAAAAAGCGCTATACAAATAAATTTGATTTGAATTTGATTTAGGTTCAATTAGCAGGATAAGATCACAGTTTTGCTCAAAATATTGCAATGCACACAACATTATGAGTGACATACCAGAGTTCAAAAGAGGACAAATTGTTGGTGCACATCTTGCTGGCACATCTGTGACCAAGACAGCAAGTCTTTGTGATGTATCAAGAGCCACGGTATCTAGGGTAATGTCAGCATACCACCAAGAAGGACACACACATCCAACAGGATTAATTGTGGACGCAAGAGCAAGAGCTGTCTGACAGGGATGTTCGGGTGCTAACCCGGATTGTATCCAAAAATCACAGCTGCCCAAATCACAGCAGAATTAAATGTGCACCTCAACTATCCTGTTTCCACTAGAACTGTCGGTCGGGAGCTCCACGGGGTCAATATACACGGCCGGGCTGCTATAGCCAAACCTTTGGTCACTCATGCCAATGCCAAACATCGGTTTCAATGGTGCAAGGAGCACAAATCTTGGGCTGTGGACAATGTGAAACATGTATTGTTCTTTGATGAGTCCACCTTTGCTGTTTTCCCAACATCCGGGAGAGATACGGTGTGGAAAAGCCCCAAAGAAGCATACCACCCATACTGTTACATGCCCAGAGTGAAGCATGGGGATGGATCATTGACGGTTTGGGCTGTCATATCATGGCATTCCCTTGGCCCAATACTTGTGCTAGATGGGCGTGTCACTGCCAAGGACTACTGAACCATTCTGGAGGACCATGTGCATCCAATGGTTCAAACATTGTATCCTGAAGGCGGTGTATCAGGATGACAGTGCACCAATACACACAGCAAGACTGGTGAAAGATTGGTTTGATGAACATGAAAGTTGAACATTTCCCATGGCCTGCACAGTCACCAGATCTAAATATTATTGAGCTACTTTGGGGTGTTTTGGAGGAGCGAGTCAGGAAACGTTTTCCTCCACCAGCATCACGTAGTGAACTGGCCACTATCCTGCAAGAAGAATGGCTTAAAATCCCTCTGACCATTGTGCAGGACTTGTATATGTCATTCCCAAGACGAATTGATGGTGTATTGGCCAAAAAAAGGAGGCCCTACACCATACTAATTGTGGTGAAGTTTTCAATGTGATTATCTCAATCCCACTCCAAAATTGGTTTTACTTAATCATAGATAGACATCAGACTGGGAAGGCCTATTAGAGCCCAGGAAGACACCAGAGTCAGTGTGAAGTTAGGATGGTTTACTGAATAACGGCAGCTCATCCAGACAACTATTATTGTTTCTTTGATACAGTCTCACACTCTCTTAGGCTGACTCAGAATGCTTACAGGAGAGTATGTCAACAGGTGACTTAATATGAACATGTCTATTGATATTGCAGGTGGAATATGGCATTTGGTGGATCTGGCCATTTATCTGGACCTTGGAGGAGAAATGGAGGTCCTTGAGTCCATCTACTGGGTTTACGCAATTCCATCAAAGCCTTCCCTCTAGTGAGATCATCAGTTGGGTTCAACTCTGAGTGTACGTATCTCCAGTCTGAAACTTCTATAAATTCACGAATCTCAGCTATTCTCGTGCCGACAAAAACCTTATATCTGCATGATATCTGTTCTCTAATGGCTTCTGCCTGTTTAACATCAGGTGGCACATAAGGTCTTGGTAGGTGAATCTTAGGCAAAAGAGAGAGCTCTTCTTCCCATTGGTTCCAACTCCGCAGCAAGTCACCAGGGAGAAGAGGGTCATCCCACCCGCGATGTTTCTCCCACAAACGTTGCACTAGGATCTTGGCACAGGTTACAAATGGAAGAATGTAGCCTAAAAAGTCGTACTGGCTTGCCAGTATTTTATATATGATTCTCATAGTAGTTGGACAATAGGTCATTTCTCGATGCTTGTACATCAACGTGTCCGATGGACAGTTCCAAATAGGACCTAGGGCTCCTTCTTCACTCTCAAACTTCCCATGTGCTAACCACTGCTCACTGCTACTCGATCTGGCTTCAGTGGGGATGTGACCAATGACTGATGGCACATTGTTTGTCCACTGCCTCAACTCAAAACCTCCTCTCGCTAGTAAAGTTCTCAGCTTGTCAATCAGCAGTTTGGCCTCCAGTGCTGACGGAACGATCTGAAGGCAGTTATTAACATAAAAACTTTGTTCTATGGAAAACCTTACATCATCTTCCAGTTGACTTTTCTGCAGCACATGACGTTGCATAGCGTATATGGCGCAACATGAGCTACATGTCGTTCCAAATGGTAACACCTTACATTCATAAATATCAGACGGATCTTCTCGTCTCATATCGCGCCATATGAACTTCAAGAGTGTGCTGTCCTCCGGAAGGAGGCAGACCTGATGGAACATAGCTCGTACATCTCCACTGATAGCCACCGCATGTTCTCTAAAACAGAGTAGAACTCCAAGGAGTGATGAGCCTAAACTGGGCCCAGGGAGAAGAGAATCATTTAAGCTAATCCCACCTGTCTGAAAAGAGCAGTCAAATACTATACGATTCTTGCTGTTGTGCGAGACCACATGGTGAGGAATGAACCATGATTCTTCATCATCAGGAGGCTTGTCCTTTAGCTTTACCACTGAACCTGATAGGAGGAGCTTCTGGGTTTCAGCATTATAAGCTGCGGCACACTGGGGGTCTCTAGAGAGCTTCCTCTCTGTGCTTCTGAACCGTGGCAAAACTGCATCTACTGAAGAACGCAGCATAGGCATATTTTTGTTTACGTAGTAGAGGTGTGGCATAACGGTAGATATCACCTTCTTTGATACAGATTGTCTTTGTCTCTAGGATTGCCATGGCTTCATTGTCTTGTCTGGAATGGGTGTAATCTTATTCCTTCTGGAATTGTACAGTGTCGACCTGCCAGAGCTTCTCCACACACTGGAATAGCTCCGCAGCATCTGGGACAACTGAAGTGTGCAGGCACTGTTGTGGAGATAACCCTTGCTCCATCAAACTAGTAGGCCCTTGAAGAGCCCATCCTAATCTGGTGTTAACAGCTGCAGGTCCACCTGGAGGACCCAACTTTACAGGTTCAATGGGTGTTATGAGGTGGGGGTGGTCAGCGCCAATCAAAATAAGGGGTTTTGCTCTTTCAAAGGGATGGAGTGGAAGGCCAGCTAAATGACGGTACTGGGTTTGTAGCTTGGATACAGGATAGGAGTGATCTAATAGGGCCAACTGAGAGGCAGTAAAGGCCTGAGAAATCTGGTAGGCTTTGCGTGGCTGTGTGAAAGAGGAGATCTGGAAAGACACTTACGATCCATGTAGCGTTTGAATGTCATGTCGTATAGTCTTCAAATTAAGGCTCTCAGGGTTTCCCTTTAATCTAATTTTCCTTGTGGATTCTGGTAAGAGTATTGTACGTTCTGACCCATCATCTAGGATAGCAAATGTATCCAATGTACTCTCTCCAACATGAAGCAGCACACACACTACTTTAAGAAGTACACGATTATTGCTAGCAGGCTTATTTAAATAGAGCAGCTGTGGGTTTTGTAAGGGCTTGGAGTGCAGGGCATTGACTGAAAGGGTGTACTGTACTTTGGCAGTAGAAACAATGTGACTTAGGTCGGCCCATAGGTGGAGCTCTTGCATCAGTGTTGGACTGACCGTCTTTATTTTCCACACCTATTAGAATGGTTGCACTATTATACTTATGACGTTGACTTCCCTGTAGAACTGGTCTGGTCCGCTTTTCCCTCTTAGTTGGCTCACTATCATAATCCTGACACCATGCTTCATGCTTCAGCTATTCTGCTAGCCCTTCCAGTGTGTATGGAGTGCTTGGATGTTGCAGGAAGTGGTGGTGGAAATCTGCTCTTCGATTAGGCGGAAGCTTATTGAGAAGTCTAGCTACATGAGACCCGCACCGGAGCTCTACAATACCTACTGGTCCCAAAGTTCGAAGCATACCAACCTAGTAATTGAACCTGGAGGGAGAATTTCTCGAAAGCTGAAGGATAACCCTCATGCACATCAGGTAAGTCCATGATGTACGCTATTCTCTTGAGGGCGATCTGGTGAGGCTGACCAAATCTTACATTAAGGGCTAAGATTGTATCACTATAGGGGGTAGGCGAATGAAGGTAGGAGTCAGCTATGAGACAGGCCTCTTCTGTCTTTAAATGGTCAACTAACACTTGATACCTGAAAAACTCTGTACTGTCTGGTGGTAGGAGGTTATCTAATGCCGTTTTGAGGCGGGCAAACTCACTGGGGTCTCGACTACGAAAGCAGGGAATGGTTGGTTGAGGTCCTCTGTAATATCGCTCTATTCCAGAGGGATTTGGAGCTGGCAACATGCGTTGATGGAGAGTACGGGTTGTAAGTTCAGAGCTCAAGTGGGGGGCCTCAGAAATGGGACGGCCTGTTGTGAATGGAGCACGTTTGTTTTCAGAGGGTGCTGTTATCTCTACGTGTCTTGGGTGATGGTCACTGTTAACCGCTTTAGGAGTTGAAGTAGCCAGGTTAACCTTCTGGTGGGAAGGATTCATGGCGTCAAGGGTAGGATTAGGAAATGGTTCAGCATCAAGGACAACCCATGGAGGTGGAGCTTGCCACTCCTCATCTTCTGGATAGGGCTCCTGCTGTTGGACATTGGTTAAAAGACTGCATGCCCTTTCCATCATCATCACTAAGTCCTCTCTAGCTGCTTGGAGACGGGCTATGTCGGCTCGTACTGCACACTGAGTTTCATACAATTTTGCATTTTGCCGATAAATTTCATCCATTTGCTTCCTATGCATTGTTTGGAAGGGACCACTATACGCTAGAGGCTGGGACTGGAGGCTTAAGTTGCTATCAGCTTCACGTATGGACTGTTCAGGGGTGAGGTGCCATTCATCAACAGTGGTGTTCTGTCTCGATTGCAGTGAGCATGTGAGATGACTCATATCTGTAGCAGCAGCTGGGCTTATGACAGCGTTGACTAGTGGCTGCTCTGAGAACTCATACGGCACCTGCTGTATGACATCAGTGACTGAGGTTGTTTCCTTGAAGCCTGCCATATTTACTTCATAGTCTTGTAAATAAGCTGGACGACGTTTAGGGTGGACTGACTGCATGGTGCTTTACACCGATTGGAGATTAATGATACCAGGTAATGCCTATCCAGCTCGAAGGACCATCAAGTGTGGTGAAGGTTTCAATGTGATTATCTCAATCCTGCTCCAAAATTGGTTTTACTTAATCATAGATAGACATCAGACTGGGAAGGCCTATTAGAGCCCAGGAAGACACCAGAGTCAGTGTGAAGTTAGGATGGTTTACTGAATAACGGCAGCTCATCCAGACAACTATTATTGTTTCTTTGATACAGTCTCACACTCTCTTAGGCTGACTCAGAATGCTTACAGGAGAGTATGTCAATAGGTGACTTAATATGAACATGTCTATTGATATGGCAGGTGGAATATGGGAAGCAGGGTAATAGGTAGCTGATTTGAGGATATTCTGATATGGTCTACAGAAACAAATAAAGAGAAAAGAGATTGTTCATAACTACCACATTAACACACACATTTAATTAACTAAATCCCATGCTAACCTAATGCATTCCCATGAACTCTTGAACACTCATGTCTAACATGAAAATATACTGCAGGCTAAACATAACTGGTTCCTGGTGAACCTTACTTCACTCGACTTAACAACGTATTATTCTTTAATTATATCCACAAGTTAACGATTACTGCATAACGACTAACTCACATAATGTCAGGCACGCATATCACTGATAATAACAAGGTTCAGTCAGATGTTAGCGCTGCCGTGCTCTTTTCCTCCAACGTGCTCATTCTCTCTCGCCTTCATGCTCTCTCTTTGCCTCGTGCTCTCTCTCTCTCTGCGTGCTGCGGTCCGACAACTAATTTGGTCCGAGTAGAAACCGATACGGAATCCTCAGCCTTCATAACACTAATAAATGTTAGTGGTCTAAAACCAGGTGTTTCAGTTTCATTGTCCAACCCCTGTAAGTATTTCAGTTTAACATTATATTTTTGGATACATAAATATTTTGGTATCGCCCAAATGTAGTGTAGACTCTTAGCTCTGCATGATGATTGGATGATCTGTCTGAGGCTGAATCCCTTTTTGATTGACAGCGAAATGAGTGAATCAGCGATACTTTGGTGTAAATATTCGTGGGAGCATTAAATGTTCATTCTGTTCTGAGTTGACTTTCTTAAACCTCTTAGCGGCATTTTCTTTGTTAAAAACGACTAGTGACAAATTGAGCTTCTATTTCTGGTGTTTTTTTTTTGTAGCTGCTTGTGTTTGGAGACTGACTTCTATCACTCTTTTTGACTTCTATCGCAGTTTCTGTCCAGCGGGGGCTGCTGAGCCCTTCCACCGTCACAAAGCACTCACAGGCGGACATACTTCACATGGGCCAAGGCCGTTTAAGCAGCCTAGCTCTGCTGGCCATTGAGAGGACACTAGTCAAGTCCCTGGAAAAGACGCCTTGTTGGTACGACAGGGTCACAGGTCATTTTCTTAAAAAGGAACGGAGGGTAGAATTTACATATAAATAAACCGACACATTTTATGATGTAGGCCGAAATTGAGCTTCCCCTCCTTGAAAGACCAGCATCCGCCACTGCACCCAAGATACCCTAAAAACAATTAATTAGACACCAATTTGTTTCTTACCTCTTATTCATCTTGGTAGGCTTCCTTATCCATGAAAGGATTGGTTTTTATTTTTCATTGTTTCATACTGTAAACTGGAGATACTGTATATTCTACAAAACACAAACTCTAAACTGACTTGGCCTTACATGTCTGGACATGTCTGTTTTCCTTGTTTTGTGAAACAGGCAAATATAGAAGCCCCTAACTGAAACTCAAGTGGTTGTAGGAAGAGCTGGCTGTAGGCTGTTGGTTTATAGTGTGCTTATGATTCCAGATTGGGCACTTTTTTTGTTTTCTGATTTAAAATTATACCTAGGTCAAAATTGACCCTAACAACAGAAAAGCCATAATTTTAACAAGAGAATTTCATAATTTAGTAAAAAAAAATGTTTTTATTATTTTGTGTAAATAGAAGTTTCTGACAAAGTCAAAAAGTCTTGATGCAATAAACAAATTTATGGAGTACTTGTATGCATTTAAAACATAAAAACGGATCGGTCAAGACCCTAACACAAGAGGAAGGTTAAATGATATGACAATCGCTCTTACATGAGTATTTCAATTTTAATGATTATGCGAGTTGATGGCGTATTTTACAAGACGATGCGAGCATTATTGTGGGTTGCATGTCACACAGAACCACTTCCCTCATTTTAAGAAATAAAACCGCTTAAATACATTAAGAAGACATAAAGTACTAGTTAAGTAGGTTAAAATACATACTCAGTGCTGGTTTGTTGTGTAATGTAATGTTTTAAATATACAGACCCATTCAAAAAAATTAGAATATCATGGAAAAGTAGATTAATTTCCATAATTCCATTCAAAAACTGGAACTTTCATAGATTATATTTTCAGGTCCCACAATTGAAATGATTTCAAGTATTTATTTGTTTATTTTCACATAGTTTGGGCTTCCAGTTCATAAAACCCACGAAAACAGGATTAGAATACTGTGGAGAAATCAGCCTGAATTTTGCAGGGCATGAATGTTTTAAACTGAGTGTGACACACTAATAATCTACTAAACTCAAAGCACCTGCAGAAGTTTCCCCAGGTGTCATTAAATTGCTTCAGTTTGGTTCAATTGTCTCAGTTCGGTTCAATATGGAGAAGACTGCAGACATAACAACTGGCCAGAAGACCATCATTGATACCCTCCATAGAATGGGTAAGCCACAAACGTTCATAGCTAAGGAGGCTGGCTTTTCACAGAGTGCTATGTCCAAGCAAATCAATGGAAAATCTAGTGGAAGGACAAAATGTGTCAGGAGAAGATGCACCAGCAAAAGAGATGACTGTGGGCTTCAGCAGATTATCAAAAAAAAAAAAAAAAAAAAGATTCAAGAATCTGGCAGAGATCCAGAAAGAGTGGAATGAGTCACAGCTTCAAAAACCAGCACTTTCAGACGCATCCGGGAGATGGGCTACAACTGTCAGGTTCCTTGGGTCAAGCCACTCCTGAACCTGAGCCATCGTAGGAAGCATCTCAACTGGGCCAAGGAGAAGGGCTGGACCATTGACCAGAAAAGCGTGCCTTTCAATGCCTGGTGCAGGTGCTGGGAAAACTCTCTTTTCTTAAATCCAAGGTCACCTCAACAGTCTACCAGAATGTTTTAGAGGACTTCATGATTCCTTCTGCTGAGGATCCGTATGGAGATGTAGATTTCCTCTTCCAGCAGGACCTGGCCGCCAGAAGCACCAAAGCCTAGTTTGATGCCCACAGTGCTTGACTGGCCAGCCAACTCGCCAGACATAAACCCCATTGAGAATCTATGTAGTATTCTCAAGAGGAAAATGAGGGGCACCAGACCCAACAACAAAGAAGAACTGACAGCAAGCATTGAGGAAATCTGGGCTTCCATAACTCCCACGCAATGCCACAGGCTGATTGCCTCAATGCCACATCGCATCGAGGCAGTTATTAAAGCAAAGGGATTCCTAACCAAGTATTGAAGATTGACATATCGTTTTGAAAGTACCATATTTTGATTGATTTGATGTGATCCTAGTTTCTTTTTTTTCTGCAAAAACTGAGAAGTAGTTTGGGCTGATTTCTCCACAGTATTCTTGACATCATTTAAATTGTGGGCCCTGAATCTATAATCTATGAAAGTTTAACTTTTTGAATGGAATTATGGAAATTAATTGACTTTTCCATGATATTCTAATTTTTTGGAAGGGATCTGTTATTCCACATACAAAATTCCTTTGTTAGGGAGTAGCACTGATTTTGGGCTAGTGATTAATGGGTTGAAGGAGGTTATATTGAAAAAGATAGAAGCCTATTTATTGAGAGAAAAAAGAAACAAAAGCCTGCAAACTAATTCATTTTCTTATGTAATTATATAAAGATGGACTGCAGCATAAAAAAAGTAGTGGGACAGTGAGAAATGCAGATGGGCAGGGAGAAAAGCAGATAGGAGGTTAATTTAAGTTATTTAGATGAGATCTTTAGCATCGGTTTTAGCATAATCTTTTGTACTATAACCTGATAATCTTGCCACATTTGAAGTTCTGTAGTTAATGAATTTGCAGTTTACAGTTTTTCATTAAAGATTCTTTAAAGAAAATATATTGAAGTGAACAAAACATGTTCCTAATCTCTATCTGCTTAATTACAGAGCTGGAATTCAACAAGGAGTACAACTGAGGTGACTACACTTGAGCTTTCTTTCACTACACTGCACATCCTGAAGATCCCTGATGTCTAGGCTGCCAGAGATGAAGATACAACTGATATTTCCATCATTGTGGAGGGCAGTGAGGTATAGACAAAATGTGACAACACAGCAGAGGCGCAGAGACTTACAAACAGTTGATGGAACTGATGTATGCCATGAATCTGAGCCGAAGTGTCTAATGTGTACTTCCACACATTTGAGGAAACTCAAACTGTTGTAAAGTACCTTTCTGCCATGTAGAAACTTTTTTGATTTTTTTTTTTTTAGCTTTTCCAAACCTACTGGTGAAATTTTTGTATTTTAAGCGTTTTCTTATTTGGCCTAATGGCCTTGGTGTAGTACTTAAATTACATATTTTTAAAGAAAAGTCTGAATGGGCAGTTAGGGTGTAAAACCAATTATGTTTTTTGAAAAACTGTATTTGAATGTTAACTAGATTTAGGGTATGCATATCCCCTGTTTATACTTCTGTTGGGAGCATTTTGTGATATATTATCTTTCAGCCTATCCAAATATTCTGTTACTGTTTTTATTTTTTTAGGTGTGCATATAAAAGTACACTCCAGTAGCACACTTTGACAAGGTAACAACACTTGACAGAGCATCTGTAAAATTTCAACATAGACATAAATATTTGGACATGTGTTAATCATCAGCTAATTACGCATTTACGAAAACCCTGATTCACAGACATTGACGTGTTTTAATCAAGCAACATTGTAAGTAGATACAGACGCAGAAGTCAGGAAAAACAACATGACTTGCTTGGGTAAAATTTCAAACTGAAGTAAACATTGACTTATAGAAAGGCAAATGAAGTAGCACACATTTAAACAAGTAAGACATGAGATATAACCCTAAACAATGCGATTACTACACATCAGGGACTTTTCCAGGCAATATTAGATCACAGATTAGTCAAAGACCAGCACCAAAAATGTGTGCTAGTCCCTATTTTGTTTTAATAGACAAACTCAAAATTACAGGCTCTGGTCCATTTGTTGCACTGCATACATTGCAAGTCTCCTTTCACTCTGTTCTTTATTCAAAATTATTCAAATATTTTATTTGTTGTTGTAATTTTTAGTAATGTGACTTTGCTTTAGCTTAGCATGTATTGCAAAATAAATCATCCACTCACAACTCTACAATCACTCGCCCAGTAACATTTAACTCCCCCAGCCAAACATCATACAAGGTCATTCCCAGGCTGTTTGTTTTTAATAGTGTGCTGCTTACTTTATTTCAAGTCCTACAGCATAATCTGTTAACTGTTAATATTCCTTAAATATACTATGTTAGTGGGACACTCGCATCTGTTCTGCTGTAATTCTACAATGCTGCTGCTGCCTGCTGGTGATTAACTTCAAGGAACTACTGAGAGGCTCCATACGTGGTTCATGATCCACCATTGCTGTGAAAAAAATGCTCCTCTAGTCCTTCATCAATGGACATAGGACACCGCCAACAGGACACTGCTGGCTGGATAATTTTGGTTGGTGGACTATTGTTTAACAATGACACCAAGGCCTTTAAGAACTTCAGCAGCCCTGCTATATTTACTCATATACTCATACTCATATATATATATACTCATACCAGCACAGATCTGCATAAAATACCGGCTGTGGTGGTTCTGATCATTAAAGTACAGGGTGAAAGGGGCTAACTAATTATGCAGCGCAACAGCTAGACTACAGTATAAAATTGTAGACCTTCATGTGCTTCTTTCAGTTTAGCTTTTATAAATGGACAATGACTGGTGTATCTAATCTCATCTCATATGCATTTCTGCTTAGTCAAATTCAAGGTCATGTTTGTTTGGTTGTATATGTATGTCTTATATGCGGTATATCAGTATGTGTGTGTGTGTGTGTCTGTGTGTATGTGTCCTTCTCACCCCTCCACTGACTGGTCCATAGCTGTGGCCAGATGAATCTGGTTCTTCCAGATACAGGGTGAAAAAATCTGGCCTAAAAGGCAGATAAATTGAAATTAATTATTTATTGAAGCATTAAAAATTACTTTTATATGTTAATTAATATTTAAACAAGTCATCACTCAGAGTCCCATCAGAGTGATGTACAGTGTAGAAAAATCAGTATAATCACATTATAACAGACACAAAGAGCATTTGACTTTGGTCACTTTCATGGCTTTATCAGTCTAAGGGCTGAGTCTGGAGTCATGGAGCAGTATAAATGGCTTCAATTACCTGATAAAAACTGGGTAATGGAGTTGTAAATGTGTAAACGATGACAGAAAGGTTGCTTAGACTCACCGCTCATCGTCAGGCAACTGTAACCACTTCAGTACAGTGAAAACTCTCTGCTCAAATGCAACTGATCTGTAACACACACCCACAACTTACACATGAAAATCTATCAACGATTTTAAAAACAAATACATTTACCCGTTACAGAATGGTGCGAATGCCATGTGCACACTATGCGACTTTCAAAGTCATCAGATTGTTGTACCTTTTACACTACACAACTTGTGTACTTATAATCTGGCTTCTAAATCATTTGGCTTCTGCAATACATGATCGATCTGTGACATAGGGTCACGAATTATACAGTCAGCAGGATGAACCCCAGCAACTTTGTCTTGTCTTCAAAAATAGATTGTGTCATAAAAAATCATGCAAGAAGCTGTGATGCAGCAATACACAGCACAGACAGGATACTTGTCCTCCCTCAGTGGTCCCCTCACCCTGAGTCTCACATTCTCATTGATCTTAGCTCTCACTGCCAGTTACAACAGTTCACATTCCTGGATATATAGTTGCTGACAAGTCCTGATGTGAAACCTGCCTGATATTTTGCCAGGCATTTGAGAAGCCTCTGTGATCTCTTGGCAAGCTCTTGAACTGCTGGATGTTTTCCAGCAGTTCAAACATAACAACTGAGCCAACGCTAAACTGGTTTGCCTCTGAACTGAAAATCGGGGCTAAAATTGTGCAGCATCAACCTGACATAACATAATGTAACCAGTAAAGCTCAATACATTTAGAGGAAAAGGGTGAGCAAAATGGGTGTGAGGTTTCAAGTGTTAGAGGGATTAAGAGTGTTAAGAGCAGAATAGGATATTAGCTCCCTTCAGGTGTTTAAGTCACTACTGCTTAAACACGAAGCACCCATTTTAAACATGTTTTAATCCCAAACTAGGTTAAAAAATACAGTGTTTTTTATAAATGCTTAAACATGATTATGTTTAAATTTAATATCAGTTATTAGAATTTCACAAGATTGTGAGATCTCGTTTCTCCCTATAATCTTTTGTGGACAACATTGTTAATGCCTTTCTGATGAGTTCACCACAGCTTTTCTCAAAAATTTTACACAAAAAATCCAGATTATTTTTATTAAGAGTCTGTGACCTCCATAGACCACCATTTATTGATCAGACTTTTACACAGAAATGTAAATATTTGTTCATATGTTGTTTCCATCATTGCCCTGTTTATTTATCAGCAATATATTACTTCTGTTTGATAAAATATAAGGAAACTTGCATTTAGTAATGTTAAATTAACACTGTTAATATGAATTGTCTGATTTACCTTTAAGTCACTAAAGTTAAACAGGGCTTTGTCCCTTAACTTCAGCATTTTTAATAAACATAAAAGATTCTAGTTACAGTTAAAGGGTTTCTCCATTTTCCAATGCGTCTTGTTATTGGTTTCATCTCCGCAGTGGATCCTGTGTAATTCCCTTCACAAAAGCACTGTCTACTGCAGACTTATGGGAGGGGCGCATAAAGTGTGTGTAGGGGGTTCTCGTGAGCACTCTTGATGAGGAAAATAAGAGAATTGGGACACTCTAAAGCAGGGGTGCACAACTCCCGTCCTGGAGGGCTGGTCTCCAGCAAAGTTTGGTGATTCCTTTGCTCACACACACCTGATTCAACTTGTCTGTTAATTGGCAGGTTTAAGGGGTATGTTTTATCAGAGGAATCACCAAACTTTGCAGCCCTCCAGGACTGGAATTGTGGACCCATGCCCTAAAAAGCCGTGCAAAATTAGGCGCGCATTAACAAACAAGTGTGGATGCAAGGTTATTTGGACAGGGGGTCAGACACCTGTCGCCAATTTCACACTCTCACCTAGTCACACAGACTCACACTTCCAATTCACCCGCCAACATGTGTTTTGGGACCATGGGTAACTAGAGCACCCAGTGGAAAAACCAACACCTAGGAATCTACCCACAGGCAGTGATCTCAGGCAATAATTGATCCCAGATCCCCAGAATCCTGAAGAAGTGTGGCAGCAATATTAACTGTTGTGCACATGTCGTCCTAATATGCAAATCAATATAATGAAATATAAAATGCAGTTATTTCGTACCCATTAAATTTCTCGTATATATCTGGGTAAGAACCACTTATGTTTACATCTGATCCTGGCCAGAAGAATGTTCCTGCACGCAGACCTTGATACTTCGCTGTAAGCCAGATCTTAAACAGAGAGAGAGAGAAACATAAATTATATATATTCATATAGAACAAACATTTCTTGACTATATCTTATTAAATAATTTGTACATTAAAGGCATTATTAATCGGGCATTAGTCCTCTGTTGCCGTGGTACTACCTTCTCCATTAAACTAGATGTTGAAAGTGGTTCACAATCCTGGTCCTGGTAGGTCTCTTCCTGGCTCGCTCCATTACACCCACTTCAACTTTAGGAGGAGTTAATTACCTCATTACCTCTTGAATTTCCCCTGGGGATCAATAAAGTATCTATCTATCTATCTATCTATCTATCTATCTATCTATCTATCTGTCTGTCTGTCTGTCTGTCTATCTATCTATCTATCTATCTATCTATCTATCTATCTATCTCATTATCTGCATCAAGTGTTGGGAGTGGAAAAATGTGCAGGGCAGTGTCCCACTAAGACCAGGATTGAGAAACAGTGCAGAAGGAGATCACCACAGCAAATCATTGAGACCTACATACTGGCAAAGGTTGAATCCATCATCACGTGCACCCCTATGGCTAGGACACTCATTAGTGGGTAAACCTGCACAACCAATGTAACTACCAACACGTGTGTTTAGACTGTGTGAGAATACCAAAGAACATGAAGGAGACACACGCAGACACAGGGAGAACACAGTGGCACAATTTAAAAACAGTGACCTAAAGTGGCAATCCAGGACCCCAGTACCCTGAAGCTGTATGGTAGAGACACTACCTGCCACTGACTACAGTGTATGTAGATTTAGAAAGGAAAGTATCCTACAAATTAACTATTATAGACAACAAAAAACATCACAGCTGATAAATCACAACAGAAAAAGAAAGCAGAATGATGTTGCAATGCATGGCAATTAGTGTGTATAGAGATAGGTAGGCTTACTGGTTGTCCTTGGTACCATCTTGGATTATCCTTCTCAGGATTGGACAGGCTGAAGGAAGCTTTGAATTCTGGGTCATACATATTGTTGTCAACCAAACCATGTGACTCAGCATAGAGACCCTAAAAGGACAGAGAAGGTATCACTCTTATACAGCAGTAAACGTCATATTTAGCATCTCATCTACTACAGTTTGTAATTACATATTGATGAAACTGACTTTCAGTTCTGCTTCATCCAGTTTGTAAAAAGGAACATGAAGTACAATCCCAATTCTAAAGTAGCTGGGACGTTGTGTAAAACAAATAAAAACAGAATACAATGATGTGCAAATCCTTTTCAGTCTATCTTCAATTATCTGAATATTAATATCTTAATATTCAAACGGATCAACTTTATTGTTTTTTTGTTTTTTTTTGCAAATATTTACTCATTTTGAATTTGTGGCCTGTGTTCACTGATGATGGTTTTCTGAAGTGTTCCTGAGCCCCTGTGGTAATTTCCATTACAGAATGATTTCGGTTTTTAATGCAGCGCCACCTAAGGGATTGAAGGTTGGTTTTCGGCCTTGCAGAAATTTCTCCAGATTCTCTGAATCTTTTTATAATATTATGGACTGTAGATTATGAAATCCCTAAATTCCTTGCAATTGTACTCTGAGAATTGGAGTTGTATATGGTTCCATCAAAACAATGCCATTCTGGCTCTTGAAGGTTTGTGTCTGTGACTGTCTAAAAAGTTGACCCGTTGTCCACTCATTTCCTTATTAAAACATTTGGTAAATGTGCAGCTTGGTTGGAATTATATGCTGTTGTACATTTTAAAAAACTATTACCGTCATCAATAGTAAAAAAAATAATAATAAAAATAAGTACCATAAACAATCAGAGCAGTAACCACAGAATCAAAATTCCCTTTACCAATAATGAATAAATCACTTGACCTGGGGGACATCTCACACAACAGGATGTATTGGTGAAACTGAAAACAGGGTTAAACTTTGTGCATTAGGAATGTACCCTAGGTCTTCTACTGGTGGAAAGGACTACTGTTGACGTATGTAGCTGGGAGTAATTGGAGAAGTTCTGCTTTGAAAAACTCGCTAAGATCAACAGGAAGCAGAATGTAATTTAAAATGTCCAGGAAATCTTTTACACCAGGTTCTGGAAGGCTGTGTATTAACATTATTAAAATTGCAGAAACAATCACTTTGTAGGATTTATAGTAGATATATTTGCTAGCAAAATGTTAATTTCCTCGAATAAATGTTTTTGTGTGTGTGTGTGTGTGTGTGTGGGAGGGGGTTCATCAAAATGTGGAGAAGTGAGTCCTCTTTAGAGGAAGTCTTCATTTTTAGGGAAGAAACCTCTGCATGCATATATAAATAACTGAGCTGTGTTTATTGTTAGGAGCAGGGGAACCACCAAGCTGGAGGATCTTTCAGGACTGGACTGGGAGATCCTAACACAGTGTTTTGTTGTTGGGGTGATGGAGGTCACTGACCAGAAGTATAGTGTTTATAAGCTCTCAGACACCATAAACCTAACCAAGGATATGTGAAAAATTCTTTCTGTGACACAAACTCACAGACACACACTCATAGATGACTGACCGTAACAATGGAGTAGTGGTTTGGGAACGTTTTACTCGGAAAAACAGGCTGCATGAAGGCAGATGAAGTCCCACATCTTCCTAAGGAACACAAACATCACACACATACAAAATACACACAGATACACACGCAAGCCCACACACACATATACAATGCAGCTCTTGTTCAAATATTTGTATGGCTGTGTGTGTGTCTGTCTCTTTTTAAAGAGAGAGAGAATGTGTTCCTACTTAGCTTATCCAGCACTGGTATGAGGGAATGCCAGGTCTGCTGATACTCTGCTCTCAATCCATCCAGAGAGACCAGCAGCAGGGGCTGCCTCTTAAAACTGTAGTTGGGAAAACCAAATTCAAGAAACTGTACCATACTACAGGATTATACTAGACTACATAAGACGGGAATAAAAAAGTAAATAAATAAATAAACTTGAATACACTTGACTAGCATAGACTAGAATAGACTAAACTTAAAAGTGTAAAGTTGAAAAAGTCATTACTTGGATGGACACTTCGGTGTGTTCATGTTCACACACTCATCCTCAACCCATGGCTTCACTCCTGGGAAAAAGACAAAAAAATATCTCAGAAATGAGTGTGTAATGTTTATTTTTACAACAGTTTTGTTATGAATCTTAACATTCTCTTTATATCCCAATAACAATCACTAAAATTATTTATCTACAGACAAAAAAAAACTTAATTCCTTTATAGTCTGTATAGGACAATGAACTGTAAAACCTCTGTCCAATCATTTCATATGGACCGAATGCACTGCTAAACAAAGAAAAGAATGATGAAGGGTGAAGACTTCCAAAAAAATAAAGGCTGGATATAGCCAGATTACAAACCAGAATGGGTGCTTTCTTATATGTGAATAGATATGTGAATAGAGCTGTAACTAACAGTTATATTTATATTAAATAAATCTGTTGATTATTGTTTTCAATTAATCAGTGTGTTGGAAATATATATATATATATTTTTTTTATTATTTTTTTTTTTTTTTGATTGATGTTGTTACACTATTTAAGGTGGAGTGGGCAGTGAGTTTATACTTCTGGCTGGAATGTGTACCTTTTAGCATGACACATTTGAAAAATTAAAGTAAATGTTTAAGCCATGTGTTTACAAAGCTCACACCTAACTCACGCCAATCCACCTACCAACGTGAGTTTTTGGGCCGTAGGAGGAAACCGTTCCCAAAGTGGGGCTCGAACAGATATCCCCAGGACCCTGGAGCTGTGTGACTGTGACGCCCTGTTCTGTTTTTATTACAATAATAATAATACAAATTTATTTTAAAGTTGCCAAAATTTAGACATGGACTTTAGTCAACTTAACCCCCTGGAGTCTGAAGCATTTCATCCATGTCTGAGGTGATCTGACATGCCTTGATATTTTAACAAATTTTACCCACTTAAAAAAATTTTGTTTCCAAAGAGCTACACGTGTTAATATTTAGCCCAAACCCAGGAACGGTGTCATTCATTGCTCTTTGTTTAAATTAACCTTGAACATTGACTTCCCAAAACCTACATTCAAAAGTGCTGATATATAGTGAAAAAACACATTTATGAAGTTTTCTTTAGAGTTCTGAACTTTGGAGACATGGGTGTTGGCTACACACCAGTGGTTACAGCCTTCTTATATTTAATTAATAAAAATAATTAGTTTTTTTTTTCTGTTTTGCTATGAATCTGATGAGACACTGTTTTCTTAATACCTGTGGCTCATACATTGACTTATTCATGAGATAAGTGTGAAATGCAAGAGAAAAATCCCCTCCCCACTGTCAAAAGTAATGGCCCATTAGCATCTACCACATCAGTGAGAACAACTGAATCGTTTGTTTGTAAGCAGTGGTATTATAGCTATTTAGCAACAACACATAGAGCAACAAAGCTATAAATATGTAAATATATCAGGTGAGTATCCAGATTTTACTATAAGCTGTTTTTCCCCTCTATCAGCTGAGCTCTGTGCAATTATAAAACATTTATTGTCAGCTTCACAAATTCTGTTGCTGAAAAATAGTACTGAACCAGCATAGAGTCAAAGCTAACCAGTGTCAAACATGCTGCAGAAAAACGAGTCAAATATATTTCACTTACGCATCACAAAATTAAGCAGTTCCTCCTCGGGCAGCTGAAAAGTCTGACTGTGCATTTCTGGCTGTGTAAACACAACCGTGTGCATTTGTTTATATGACTAAAATGAGCGTTTTCACACGCCATAATCCTACAATAAGAGTGACCTGATTAGCATGCTATTGTCAAATGAATATGAATGGAGGGTCTATCTAGGGTCACGGTCCGAGTCTCTGAGAGAAACCTGCCTCTTGTTACTTATAGTTCTATAACAGGGTCAAAATACATTTCTTTCCAACCTCCATATATTTGAAATGTAGACCCTTCTGGGGGTATGTTTATGATATTTCTAGGACAAAAACGTTGTACATACCTATGTATATGTACAATGAAGGAATTTGAGTTCCACCTCAGACTCACCATTGCAGACATTTTCATAGTTAGTGCAACAGTCTCCAGCCTCCAGACAGTCAGCAGAGCAGTGGCACTTATTGGCAGAGACTCGCTTCTCTCCACATCGCAGGGCACTGCACTCCCAGCTCTCAGCTGCACACACATATACACATGGACAAGTGTGTGTAAAAGCCGATCAGATATATCATGGATGGATGGATGGATGGACAAACAGATGGATGGATGGCAAAATTGATGGATGCATGGATGGCTGCATAGACAGATAGTTGTATGGGTGGTTGCATGGGGGCAGCTGTGGTGTAAAGTTTAGAGGACCAGGCTTGGTACTGGTACTGGAACATTCACTGCCACGGATGGTTCAAATTTCAAAGTACAATGATAATCAAGAGTGTCAATATGGAAAGACAGAGTGATAAGAATGGATGGATGGAGTGATATATAGATGCATGCATAAGAGATGGATAAATGGATGGGTAGTTAGATGTATAGATAGATATATGTATAGATACACAGGTAAATAAATAGACAGATGAATACACAGACAAATTAACAGATTTTTGACCCAGAAGGGAATTGCAGTCAAATGAGGTGTTTTGTTAAAGCTGAAATTCTGAGTACATCCTCCTCAGAAAACACACCTCTGTCCAGGTTAAACCAGAGTTGGTTTTTGTTGAATTACATTTTCTAACTGTAAACTTTATTTGAGTATTTATTGCAAACAAAATAAAAACATGCTCTTTGAGTTTGTTCTCTGTACAGGGTGTCTTAACCAATCACGTCATTCCAGCACGGCTGTCCAAACTGCGTACAAGGCTCTTACTTGGCAAGAAACAGATTTCCTCGAAATCAAAGCAGCAGTTATTGTTGGCAGCACACTGTTGATCACAACGGCAACCAGGGGACTCATAGTTGTATGGTTCATAGCAACGATTCCTACACGACTCTGGTGCTAAGGAAGAGAGAAAAAAATAGAACAGATAATTAGACGGAGGAATGAGGGCTGTTGAATGAATTCATTCTTTATTCATACACTAATAAAAAAAACAAGGAAAAAATTAGACATTACTAACACCAGTAGAAAACAAGGTAGCTTTCTGCTCACCTGTCTAGCCAAAGGTATGTTAAATTAAAAGACCCCCAAAATCAAAGATTAACAAATTCATCTTAAAGGGTATAACTCTATGAATAACACAATTATTTACACCACTGAATACAATATACTCAATGGTTCATTCTGGCTCACAAATGGTATATAATGTGCCAGAATGTAACAGCTGCATAATTTAAGGTGGAACTGCAAATTGGAATACAATAAGAAACCAGTTTTAGCTTGGTGTAAACATAATGTATTAATTAATGTGCTCCTCAGCTTCATGTTTGCAAAGCTGATAAATAAATCATTTGAGATCATAGCTGTGGCATTTGATTGAATCACAGCCCTCTCTTACTCAACTGTTACTGTTTTACAAAGTACAAATGTTTCTCCTCCTTATTGCTCTACTGAAGTTACAATGTACTGTGGACTTTAAAGACTCCATTAGGCCATAAACTTGTCAAAAAACTTGACTGGTTTATTGTGAGTAATTTGTAATACAGTGATCAGGGCTCTGATGTGGAGGTGGGAGAGCAATGTTAGTGGCTCAGTGTTGTTATAGTGTGACATAAAACTTGTGATATCATTCTGAACTTTACTCACCTTTTTTTCTGCAGCTTTCCAGCTGAAGCCCAAGACCCAGGCTAAGTCCTAATATGATGATCAAGATAGAGACAGACAAAAGCCCTATCTGTGCACACACACACACATGCACACACAATATGTTAAATGAATAAACTTTGAAGAATTTACGGAATGTGTTCATCTTCTTGGGGAATTATAAAGCCCAGTAAAAACATTAGAAACAGTATTGAGGTCCAATATGAAGTTAAGACAAACAGAAGGAGAGAGAAGAAGAAGAAACTGTTTACTGTTGCACTATTTAATGTTCCTGTTTAATATTCCAATAAGGCTGCCGAAATTTGTCAAATCAAATTCTATCTGTGTTCTATGTCCTATTGTGAATAAAATGTGTTTATAAGATTTGCAAATCATCACTTTCTGTTTTGTTTTTTTTTTTACTTTTAACACATTGTTCCCTCCTTTTTCAGAGTTAGAGATATATTTTGTGGGTTTGAGTCTTGCTCTGGGTGACTGTCTGTGAAGAGTTTGGTGTGTTCTCCCCGTGTCCGCGTGGGTTTGTTCTGGGTGCTCTGGTTTCCTCCCACAGTCCGAAAACACGTTGGTGAGTGGACTGGTTACTCAAATGTGTCCGTAGGTGTGAGTGTGTGAGTGAATGTGTGAGTGGATGTGAGTGTGTGAGTGAATGTGTCGCTCTGTGAAGGACTGGTGCTCCCTCCAGGGTGTATTCCTGTCTTGCGCCCAGTGATTTGGTGTAGGCTCCAGACCCACCGTGACCCTGAACCGGATAAGAACTTACAGAAAATTAATTAATGATAATGATTTATACATTTGGTTTGCTGTATCTATTATGATAAAAAGGCACTCAAATGGTTTGAGTTTTACAGTTTTTGGGACCTACAGAATTTATTTAAAAAAACAACTGGAATAACATAAAATAGTGTAGTTCTGAGCTTGTGTTCTGTGGAGAGAGAATATGAAAATGGAAATCTAATCATGTGCTCTTTTTTTATGTTGTTGACATTGGAAACCCAACTGTACCATGGTGGTTTTCTGCTTTGTTGTGAGCATCTCTAAAGAAGGTTTAAAATGATTTAAAACAGTAAACTAGGGTAGAAATCACACAGCACCTTCTAAGTAAGTGACACCAACACAAAACTGTAACAATCTTATTGGGTGCTTGGCAAAATTCATATCTCATTAGCATAACTTTTTGCTCTCTAGTGCATAGACTGTATATAAGACTCTAGCCAAGACCTAAATGTAGCATTAGCCATCTGGCAGTCCACAACTCTGACTGTATGTGAAGTCTGCAAGGTTGCAGGGTGTTCTATTTCTCATTTGCTGATTAAAGAAGTGTTTACAAGTGATTTCTACATGCCCTTACTACAGATTTCAGCGGGGACTGATACACTGTCCACAAATTGCAGACTCATTTGGATAAAATCTGCCAAACCTTTGCACATATCCATTACGACACTAGCAAGTATTGTTTGTACCGGACATGAGCCAAAAGTTAACATCTGGGTCATATTAGATGGACCTGTGGGAGAGATGAAGTGGCCAGCTCACTGCATATGAGCATAATTCTTTGCTTTCTGCGTCAGCAGAGACACAACACACTAAATTTCTTGTAATATAGGTAAGGGTCAATCAGAATCAGGACAGTTTTGTTTATGCTGTCTGACCAACATGGCAGAAACAATGCATTATAGTGCGAATTTGATTATGTGCTTATAAACTGAGCACTGGGATGCAATACGTTTGTGATCTGTTTTGAGCCACTGTGCAGTTCCAAATGAGCTCTTTTAAAACACAAGTACAGCCAAGTGCCCGTATTCTGCAGATCACACAAAGGTCCTTGACCTCCTTTTAGGTTGGCAAGTTGTTGATGTCTTCAAAATGTAAACTCTGAGGAGGGATTGGGTTTCCATTTTAGAATGGGCCTCTCTCCACAAGCTTATCACCACTGACACATTGCCCCAATATATCCACAGGCAACAATTTAATGTGAAGTGAAAATCACATTGTGAATATCACAATTAGAGAAAACATATAAGAAAATAATTTGTAGGTTGTGAGAAAAATTAAGAAAATGTGGCTATACAAAAGAAAATAGGAAAGAATTCTTTTTAAAAATGAGATTGATGTACAGAATTGTGGGAACAAACATCTTTGCCATTTGTTTGGCGTTTGTTTGTTTGGACCAAGTGCTACAAATTACAAAAAAACAAAAGGAAGACTGGTTTTAAATGATGGGACATTATTGCCCCGGCAGCAGCGTTATCAGAACATAAGGATTTACTGCCATGTGCTAAATGTCTTACAGCTTCTGAAGGCAGGAATTACTTTCAGGGCCAGGTCATGACATGGTCCTGATGTGTCCCATTGCAAAATAGCGGCCACTTCACATATTTGGATAGATTTGTTTTCACTAGAAACGGTGACTGTGTGGCTTTAACTGTACACACAACACATACAGTGACCTTATCCTGAAAGCTAATTACAATACACCCATCGTTATTTCCCTGACCTAACCACCATTTCAGCTGGCAGGAAGTGACATGACCAATGGCAGTTTAACTTTTTTTTTTTTATTATTATTATTATTATTATTATGCTGCATTTCCCAGACTTATTACACACTCACTGCATCATAGGAAATTTTATCTCAGAGAAAAACACTGCATTCATCAAGCAAGTGTGGTTTGGAGCAAGTTTGAGAAAGACAAGGAAAGTTTGGGTTTAGTGGTCTGGAAACAAATCCACTGCATCAAACGAGATTTAAAAAAAAAAAAAAACAAGAGAGTGTGAGAGAATGAGAACAAGAGATTGACCTTCAGTTTCAATCTTTTACCATAAAACTAATGCTAAACTTGAAGAGAATGCTGTCACTCTCCCAGTGAATCAGTGAGTCTTCTGTTGTCCTTCACTTGACCAATTTTGGTAGGCATTAACCAAGGCATATTGAGAATACCCTCAAAAAACCTGCTGTTTTGGAGATGCTCTGACAAAAATATTATGACCACCACAATTTAGCCTAGTTTTGGTTTAGATCCTTATTCTTGCCAGTTTTCCCTTCAAAAACATGTAAAATAGCCCAGTGTTATTCTCAGTGTTTTTAAACTTTTGGCTGATTGGGTGTAAATATATAGGAGCATTTCAAATATACAAATCATGAAATAGCAGCAGATAAGTGAAACTTCTAAACAATAATAAATACCTTTTTCAAATTCCTTATAACGCATGAATGGGTAACTTACAATGATGATTTTCTTGTTGTTCCTGAAGGTCTTGCTAATTTCCATGTTGATGGTGTGAAGGGCAGGTTCACCCACCTGAGTAAAAAAATCCTCACAACACTTTTTCTCTCTGTGTGTGTTTGACAGAGTGAATTTCCTGCTCCTGTGTTTTACACACACCTACGGTTAGCCTTCATATTTCAGATGACACTGCAGATGTAAATATATGCTACGGGAAATGCCTTTATCTGCTCTGTAAAAATTAACCCAGCTCCAACATGCCCTTTCTCCACTATTCACTTCATAAAAGATTATTATCTTATTTCTGACTAAGTAAACCAATAGACCCTGATTGCTGGAGGACTGCATATTCATTTTACAGCTCTCAATACTCAACAGGACCTCTGACATCTCTTACAAATTAAGGTTTATTCAATTGTGCTGTTAGATTTCTTCATTTAAGCTAAAATATAAGGAAGTATAAGCAGTTTTAATATCAGCAATTATTAATAACACAATTATACCTGAGCATACTTGGTTTATACTCACAAGTATATGGCATTTACTTGTATTTAAACTTTTGATTGAGATACACTTAAGAAAATATTCAATTCATAGCACAGCTCTAGTTTTAAAGTGTACTTACAAGGCACATACAGTGTAACTTTCCAATTTTAGGGTGTACTTTCCTTGTTACATCCTTGTATGAATCAGTACATATAAAATACTTACCGGTTCCTACTGGTATTTAAATGTGTTTAAAGGTCCAGTTATGGTAAGGGATGGCATTGTGAAGAGGACATTCTTTACATGATTGATTTTTGGACAAATGAAAAATTTTTACTTGCTTTGTTTTTTCCCATTCCCATTTGAATGTGTTCTTCAGAACATTTTAATGCATGACATTTGCAGCAAGAACCACAGAGGGACCAACGTTGCTCACAATTCCTTGTAAAAATCAGCATTATCTGGAGGCTTGTATTTATTCAAGGTTTGTTCCAAAAGTCCATTCTGTTATTTTCTGCTATGAATAACATCGCTTTGCTGACCTTTGTAAGACCTAGTAATTTACGGTAACCATTAAAATACAGTCCCAGTATAAACAGGTCAGATACAGCACAGCCTTACAATCCCACTGGCATTCTTTCTTTGGATGCAGACTAGAGATTGATGCTTGAGACTGTTTACAGCTATTAAAAAAAAAGCACACTTGAGCATTATGATTATCTTGATTGGCTTTACTAATAACAGCGCTCTTATCATTCCAGGTAGAAGGCTTTACATTCCATAATTCTTGTGAACAGCTATTTAATAACCTTGATAGATTGGTAGCATTCTGTAACATGGTTTGAATGAGATACACACTCATTCAAACTTCAAATGATAATAGCAGATATCAGATTTAAAGGATGCATCTGTTAACTGGGTTAGAGAGTCACATAATGACAAAGGCATATCAGGTAATGTTTGTCCATATCATTCACAATGTATAAAGCTACATTCTGTTTACTTCCCATGGCAGAGCCATAAGATATGGGCAAAGCTTTGTTGTCATCTGCTACTTCAACATTTCCTTCGAAATACAGGGTATAAACGGGTGGTTGTATGATCTGCTGCTGTAACAGTTCACATTGGACAGTCATTCACCATTCCAATTCAGTCGAATGGATCACTGTTCACTTTATGCCCTTTGAGCCTGGCACTGAGCGTAGTGACCTAATCTCATGTGCAGCTGCTCCAAAGAATCCAATTTCATTTCATGCTTTTTTGAATGTGTCCATAAGTGCACTATAGCTCAAAATGTAATTAAATAAATAAATAAATAAATAAAATATTAACATTACTAGTATAAATCGTGTTAAAAACATATACATACATTTCTTTATAAACAAAAACAGAATGTAATCTTAATACAATAGCTCAGAAGTAATAGAAATTCCAGGTAATGATGTTCTGTAAGCAGCATTTAGAGACTTTAAACTGCATGGACATCTGCTTCTTATCAACACAACTGTGAAGAATACATATTTGCTAGGTTTCTCTAGAAATACTCTTTAGAAAGGCTATCATTCATGAGAGTCATGTACGATTAAATCTGATCACATAACAAAAACATGACCTTCTATGGACATCGTTAGACTTGTTTTTATGTCCACAAATTCCTTCATTCATAAAAATGGTTCTCTCTGTCTCCATATTAAAAATGTAATTAAATTTGGCCACACCAGGACCTGGAAAAGCAGCTGCTGAGGGGTTGTGCTGGGGTAATTGCCTCATAGCAGCAAATTTCTTCGATGAGGTAAAGTGTAAGCAAAGTCACAAGGAGCTACTGTTTTTACAAAAAAATAAAATAAAATAATAATAATATATTTTTTAGATCCATCTACAGGTAGAAAACCAAAACTAGGTTGTGAGCAACTATTAACTCATTATATAAAGATATCTGTAAAATCTACAGTTGTAATATCAGGAAAGAACATAAACATCAATTAAGACTGCCCTAAATACTTCAGGGTTTAATGCAGAAACATTTTAACTGGCTTTTCCAGCAGGTTTACTTTACCTTCATCAATAATCAGGTTTCCTCTGCTCACATAATGCTCTTTCATCTAGTGCCTCAGTGACAGAAGACAGCCTCATCCTCATTACGTTATCAGATGTCCAGTCAAAATGTCATAGAATTAATTGCTTATTTAGGATGCATATGTGGTTTTTATGTGTAAAGGATTACTTTGATTCAAAAATTCATCTGTGATGTGTTGAATGAAATGTAGAATGAAGTAGCTTCTCCAGAACATGGTGCTAACATAAGTTCTATCTAAAAGCAGAGCTGCAGTTCCCAGTGTTTCAGCACTTAATGCTGCTCTTAATGCAGCTGCAAAACAACCCCCTGTAGGAGGGACTGTGACTCCATTGGCTGCAGCAGTGATTGATGGACAGATCACTGGCTGCTGATTGGTTACATAAAGGTGATGACCAACGAAAAGCGTGTTCTGTTTAGGAGCCATGGAGAGTCTGCCCCTCACTCCAGTTGAGAGAGAGCTGTGTGCTTCTGTCCCAAACCATCACCATAACAGTGTGACCTCATGGGATGAATATGGATATGGGATGGTTGGCAACACTACGTGTGCATATTCTGTTAAGAAACCAATACAGACCCATAGCCAACAGCGTCAAATGAACATTCAGTAACAGCAGCAGCTCTATGGATTTAATTTTGCAACAGAGAACTTTAATCACGGTGGGAAAACTCATTTCGTCATGTTTGCATGTGGGGGAGGTCGGCACGGTGGTGCAGCAGGTAATGTCACAGTCACACAGCTCCAGGGACCTGGAGGTTGTAGGTTTGAGCACCACTCTGGGTGACTTCCTGTGAGGAGTTTGGTGTGTTCTCCATGTTCTCCTCTCTGTGCTCCGGTTTCCTCCCACAGTTGTGGTAGGTGGATTGGTGACTCCAAAGTGTCCATAGGTGTGAATATGAGTGTGTGTTTGTTGCCCTGTGAAGGACTGGCATCCCCTCCAGGGTGTGTTCCTGCCTTGCGCCCAATGATTCCAGGTAGGCTCTGGACCCTGATCTGGATAATTACTTGTTATTTTATTATATATTTGTTCATATTCATTTTTCCTATTTTGTTGTATTTATTGAAATTATGTAATAACATAATTTTGGGAGTACGACCAGGCCCGAACTCCTCCTCTCAGTCCTCTATATAACTCGCAAATTCACATAATTTCTGCGTCGGACAAACTTGCTTCATTTAGTTCAGGAGACGTATCTTGACTCGACTGTTTCACTACATCAACTTACTCCTCTGTGCTGGGTCATTTCTGCTGATCCTTATATTCGGAGCCGTGTTTGGCCATTATCAAGCCCACCGAGCCTCCTGTTTTTCCTATTCTCCGGCTAAACAACTATGGGACTGCCTGGTATTTGAAGTTATGTTCGGCCATTGTTGCACCTGCAAAGCGCTTTGACTGTTCTATGCTCTGCGGTCTTTCCTGCTCTGGATCGGTGCTCTGCTCTCTTGCTTCTCCTTCCACTGCAACCAGCCTCCTGAGTGACCCCCTGCATCTGCCTCCGATTCTGGGGCAGCTTTGAGCCTCCCCTTATCTTCATGTCCAGCTTCGCTGCTACGGGACTGCTCGTGTTTGGGGAATGCAAATCTACCATCTGCTCCACTGCTACGAGCTCTACAGGGCCTTAAAACTCCCATATCCTCCTCTCCAGCAGAACAGTCTCAATTGTCCAGTAACGTGCTCTGAAACAATGATGTTCCCTTTGCTCACTCAGCTAAAGAGAGAAACCTGTCTGCCAGTGTACGGAGCCCCTTTGCAGCAATGCGATGACATGACAACCTCCTATCTCCAACTCAATGCCAACCTGCTGGAGCATTTTTTGTCTTACTGTTACCCTTCCTGGTTGTGTCTAAGCTGGAGGCATTAGCCTCAATGTCTTATAGTCTTTGCTGTCTCACAAGTCGGTGCCTTAGAGGGCTGTTTTGATAATAATATAATTACCTGAGATGCATTAGATAATGGCTTGGAATCTGCAACATTTATGCACATCACCAGGGCACTAGTTCACCTACACTGCTTGCCAAAATGGTCCTATTTGAAATGTTGAAAATAAAGCAGGCAGCATGCTTAAGCCTTCATTCTGAATCGGCTCCTCCTTCCCTCTGAACACTGCCTTGATTGACAGCATTACACCCATTTAGACGCAGCCCTCCATGCTCGTTTTGTTCTCTTTTATCCTCTCTTCACACCATCCCAACCCTTCTTTTATCATCCCACCCCTCCCTTTATCATCCCAACCCTCCCTTTATCATCCCAACCCCTCCCTTTCTCTTCCTCTACGTCTGTCTCTATGCATCATCCCACCCCTCCCTTTATCATCCCAACCGCTCCCTTCCTTTTCCTCTACGTCTGTCTCTTTGCAGCTGTCCCACACCCTGCCTCTTTCTTTACAGCACACCCTCTCTCCTGATGTGGACCTTCATCCTAATCCCCTTCCCCTTGCAATTTCACTACATCCTGCCTCTTCCTTTACAGCCCTCCTCTCTCATGCCGTGGACCTTCGTCCCAATCCGTAGCTTTGCGTCTGCACTGCCTGCCTCCAACTTCACAGCTTGCACTCTCTCCTCAGAAACTACATTGGACTCTCATCCCTATGCCTTCCTCTCACAAACAAACAATGTCCTGCGTCCACTGTACGGCTTGCACTCTCTCCTGCTGATTCTTACTTTCTGACTCTTTGCTTGCAGCTAAGCTTCTCACAGCCCTAGCTTTGCAGCTCGCGTTTTCTCCTACCGTACCCCTTTGGCCCAGCCTCTCTCTTTTCCGATTATGCTGCTCCTGTCTCATTTCAGCCCTCACTCTGTATCAGGTACTGCCATGGACCTTCATCCCATTCTCTTCTCTTGGCAGCCACGTTACTCTCAGCTTCTAACTTTCCAGCTCGTGCCACCGAGGACCTTCATCTCTCTGTTAGCAACTGCACCTCACCCTGCCTCTTATGGTATTGTTCACACTGATTCCTCCAGCAGCTGTGGGCCTTCAACCTGACCTCTCATCTTCACAATCACACTACTCCGAGCCCCAAAGTTCCAGCCTATGCTCTCTTCTCAGGCGTTGCCTTGGACCAGCCCCCCTACCCAGCACTTGGGCACTTGACGCCACCGCAAATTCAACTGACCTTCTCACATGCAACATCGTTGCTCTCGGCTTCTAACTTTCCAGCTCGTGCCACCAAGTACCTTCATCTTTCATCTCTGTGCTAGCGACTGAACCTCACCCTGTCTCCTATAGTACTGTTCGCACAAATTCCTCCAGGCACTGTGGGCCTTCAACCTGTCCTCTTATCTTCACAACCACGTTGCTCCTAGCTCCTAAGTTCCAGCTTATGCTCTCTCCTCAGGTGTTACCTTGGACCAGCACTCAGGCACTTGATGCCACATCAAATTCTTTTCACCTCAAATTCATTTCTTACATGCTGCCTCTTCTCTGGCACCTGTTTTTCATCACCATCTAGGCATCTTAGCTATCTTTGAGTCAACTTTCTACCTTGCCCCCTTGCTTGAGCTCCTCAGCACCTAGCTTAATGATATTTAGCTGGTGATACTTTAAAATTCTATTTCTGTCATCATCACAATCAATAAAGGACATTCAATTTACTCAACCTAATGCTATTCCTCTACCGTCTCACATGGTGCTCAGTCATGAACCAGTTTATTAAAGGCAGTTCATTCATAGGCTCACTAACCTCTTTCATTTACCTATACACGATTCAGATCACCAGACAACCAGAGTACCTGAACCTGTCAATTCTGTAGCACTTAATGACCAGCATTCCTGTAAATTTTGGGAGTCAGGCTTCATACGCATTCATTAGCCACCCTGAACTCCTCCCCAAAGACTTCTGAGTTCACCTCCCGTTTCAGACTCTACAATTTGAAGTTATGTAATTACCTAATTTTGGGAGTAGGACCACGCCCGAACTCCTCCTTTCAGTCCTCTATATAACCCGCAAATTCACGTCATGTCCGCGTTGGACAAACTTGCTTCATCTAGTTCAGGAAACGGATCTCAACTCGACTGCTTCACAACGTAAGCTCACTCCTCCACACTGGGTCATTTCTGCTGATCCCCATATTCAGAGCCTTGTTCGGCCATTATCAAGCCCACCGAGCCTCCTTTTTTAAAACTTGCTCCCACCTCCACCCTTTTCTCAAATTCATTTATCCAAGGTCTGGGTTCATACACATTCATAAGCCACACTGAACTCCTCCCGAAAGACTTCTGAGTTCACCTCCCCATTTCAGCCTCTACGGGTGTGGTCCGTACTAGCAAAGTTTAATTATGTTGTAGACAATGGTTTGTTTTCCTTAAATCAAGGATATTTATATTGTTCAAAATAGGGAAATTGGTTGTTCTCCATTTTTCAGTTGCAGGAACATGTACCCAAATATCCTCAAAAAAAAAAAGTTGATATATTTTTTTCTGTTTTGCATTCACAACATATATTTTCTTCTCTTGATTCTAGGAATTTTTCTTTCAGATTTATATTTGCTTTTGTAAAACTTTTGACAGAAGATTCACTCCATAGACATGCTACTGTACGTAACATTGTGGCTTTGCTTAACCTTTACCTTTGCTGTGATAAGGCAATTACCCCTAGACCCTTTGGGCAAAGTTTAACCCCCCCCCCCCCCAATCATTAATCTCTAGTGACACCCTGTGAATTCTGCCAATTATTACAGACTTATGACACCTTCTGCTCTGTTTCATCTGTAAATATACAAACTTATGTCTGGTATAAGTGACATTATATGTGAGCATAACAGTTTAACAGTAAGAATTATACTATACTTAGTGCAATGAGTATATTGCACAGGGGCATAAAAGGTAGTGTCACAGTCACACAGCTCCATGATCCATTTCGGGTGACTGACTATGAGGATTTTGGTGTGTTCTTCTTCATGTGTCTACATGTGTTTCCTCCGGGTGCTTCGGTTTTCTCCTTTGGTCTAAAAACAAACCCTGGTAGGTGGATTGGCTCAAAAGTGTCCATAGGAGAGTGTGTTTCCCGGAAAAGGACTGGCACCCCCTCCAGGGTGTGTTCCTGCCTTGTGCTCAGTGATTGTAGGTGGGCGTCAGACCCACTGTGACCCTGAACTGGATAAGCGTTTAAAGACAATGAATGAATGAATGCATAATTTAATGTAATTAATATAATATTTATTTTGTTGCAATAGTGTGTTCATGAAATTAATATGTATTTCTTTTTCATATTGCCAAAATACCTTGAAATATTGTGATATTATTTTAGGGCTATATCACTCACCCCTACTGCTGAGATGCTCTAGTAAGCTTTCTGAACACCAGCAGAGTTATTTTAAACTGTACTATAAACAGTTCAGTAATTTATATTCACACATGCTTTTTCCCCACTATACAGGGCAGGTCAGAGGTCACAAGACACCCTTTGTTTCTTTGAATTGCTAAATGAGCACTTTCCTTCCCAAAAACTTTCCCTTGATCCAATCTGGCGGGTTTCAACATGGCAGCCATCTTCGGGCATAGCCTGAAAGATAGGCCCCCTCACCCATTACTTGCTGGGGTATTCAGATAAAATTGTGTCCTGTGTCTTTTGACTTGCCCTGTAGATAAATGATAGCAAAAAATATTTGGACAATTTTAACAAAACCATATGCAAATATTAGTAAATAATCTTTTGTTACCCCATAAAATATGACAAAATTATATTTAAGAGAAAAATTTTGAAAATTACTTCAGTCCACAACAATGATATCAGCTCAAATCCACACGCTTACTCTAATATTGTTGAGAGTCAACTGAGATATTTGATATACTTTATTAACAAGTAGAGTGTTTTTAGATGTGCTACAGGGTGAATGCTATTTGTAATGTGATCCTTTGTATATAGTGGACATTTGTGAACATGAAATGATAACAAACACCTTTCCAAAATGTGCAGATACAGGTTGTGGATTTATTGCTATCTGGGTTTAACTAGATGTTAATATGTTAATCTCAAGCAGTTGAGGCACATAAACATAGTTCCTCAACTCAAAGACACAGGCAGAATCATTTATCTGACAGTGTTGCAATTACACTGAGTGATGACTGATCCGGTGCCAAGTGGTAGTCAGGGGTATGAGGATTGCTGGTGAGAAGAAAAACAAGTCATTTGATGTGACATTATTATTACAAAGTGCTGGAAGGTGGAGACACATATGAAAGCTATCATCCATAACATCTGCTGCAAATATCTTAACATTTTGTGGAATGAATGTGTCCACAAAGCTAAAACATACACACTAACAAGGGCTTAACTTCTAATGCACTCATATATAACTGCTCAAAAAGACACTTCTCACTCACAACAACACAAACTATTCATAGTCTTCAGGTGCTATACACAGAGAAAGTGTTTTATGTTTAGTTGTGTAAAATTTGGTCATTATTTTTGTTTTAAGTGAACAATAAATATGACAAACTGTATAAAAAATATACACCTAAGCATCAGTTGACCCAGGGAGAAGAAGAGTGAGACAGAGACAGAGAGAGCACAGATGTTGGACAAAGTTGCCATGACATTTCTAAGGGGTTAGATTGCATCCTCAAAGGGGTTCATGTATGTTTTGAGAGTGAGGATTTGTGTGTAGGGCAAGGATGTTGTGCGATAGAAGTCCAGCCCAGTCAGTAGCTCCACGTCACGGACTCTAGCTGTGTGTGTCCGCAGAATCTCCTCAACCCAGGTGGATGGCTCCTCTGAACTCTGCAAGAATAAAAAAATGGGAATTTAGAAAAGTCTGTATAAATGATGACTGAAATCTTCTTTCCTTGTTGGACCAGAAAAGCTTAGTTAAGATACTGATGAGCACTGAAACTGACTGTGTCCATAATCTGTTAATGTTGTCTTGCACTCACAAGCTCCAACTATCAGGCAAAAGATTGGTATGAGTGGATCAGGCACAGCCGTGTTGCTGAAGTTCTAAAACACTGTGTCCACTCACTCTCTGCACTGTTATACACACCTGTCTCATTGGTCCATCTTGTACATGTAAAGTCAGAGACAGCGTGTGTTGATCAGTATTTCAGTGGACACAGGACACTGTCGACTGGATATTTTCATTGGTGAACTATTCTCAGACTACAGTCGGCAGTTGTAGAACTGCAAAAGTGCTCCTGAGTGGTCAGTGGAGCAGATAAAATGGACAATGAGTGCAGATACAATGTAGATGATCCATTCAGTGTACTGAATAAACTAACCATTGAGTTAGTTAGAAATGGGGGAAGTTCTTTAAAAAGTGGCAGTAAGGAACTTTGGAGATAAAATCTTGACTACCTCTGCTCTAATATCATATGCGTGTGTGTGTGTGTGTGGGTTTATTATGAACTTACATTGCAGCTTTCTGAGTTGTCTGGGCGGTGTGGCAGGATAAAGGTCACAGCAGAAAGGGACCCCTCACACTCTTCTACTGTGGTGTTCTCTTGTTCACAACTGGTTATTATCACATAGTAATGAGTGGGGACTGGGATAGACTCGCCCGCATGCCTGCAACACACTTACCTTAGTAGACATTCAAAGCTCAATGATGAGAACAACACTGTTTGTCACTGCTATACTATTCATCCTGAATGCTAAAGGGAAAAAGTAAGATGACATGCTTGTTACTTACTCTCTTATTTTCTTCACTGTGTCTCTCAGGCCATCATAATCACTGTCAAATATTGGCCCTGTGACTATATTAATGCCATTCCTCTCTTCACTGTAGTGTCTAAATACTACCTCCTGGAGGTAGCTCCAAATTCCTGCAGACACACACAGCACAGAGCACAAATGTAAATGCTGCTCCTTCACTTACAAGAGTGATTCAATAATGCCCCCTGCAGGCAAAGCCACGCAGTAACACAAATGAAACAAACAGAGAAAGAACCGTACTGGTTATGAAGCCACTATACATGTTTAAACACTGAAGAAGGTTTTGCACTTAAGACAAAAATCAAAATCAATCCTGTAAACAACCTGTAGTCATAGTAAAGACAACCCATATGCGGTTTGTGTGTCCATCCAATGATGACTATAGGAGAACAATGGTGTCACTCTGCTCTGGGTACATCACACGCACACACACACACACACACACACACACACACACACACACACACACACACACACTTTCATTTAAAACTAAAATGACTTACATAATTATTAATTTCATGTTTTATTGTAGTGTTGATTCAGTTTCAAATAATATTATTCATTTAATTAATAATTATATAATTACTACATAATATATTACATTTATAACTAGTAGACTTGCTTTAATGGTTAGAGAAGCATGCTTGGGACCAGAAGGTAGCCAGTTCAACCAGCAGGAAAATTGGGGGCCAGAGAGTGAAAGAAAAGTGATGTCTCCTCACTAAACCCCAACAAAATTAAACTATGCTTTTGTTCTTGTTGCTTTAATCTGCCATCTTCACTCTTCAGGAAAAGAATGAATGGATAGGATGTCTGTCAATATTGTATACTCTGCTCATCAAGAAATGGGCAAGTAGAGGCGCTGGGCAGGCTACGTTCATTTTGGAAAAGCTACAATTTTAGTGATTTACATTTGTTTTGTGGTTTACTTTCTGTGCTTCTATTTTGTACTTCTTAGTCCATGCTGTCCTGCATAGCCTTGCTTCTGTCAGTGTCAGCTGCATGGACAGGCCTCTGCTCGTTTGTGTCACTACACTCCATCATTCATTCATTCATTATCTGTAAGCGCTTATCCAATTCAGGGTCGCGGTGGGTCCAGAGCCTACCTGGAATCATTGGGCGCAAGGCGGGAATACACCCAGGAGGGGGCGCCAGTCCTTCACAGGGCAACACAGACACACACACACACACCTACGAACAATTTTGAGTTGCCAATCCACCTACCAACGTGTGTTTTTGGACTGTGGGAGGAAACCGGAGCACCCGGAGGAAACCCACGCAGACACAGAGAGAACACACCACACTCCTCACAGACAGTCACCCGGAGTGGGAATCGAACCCACAACCTCCAGGTCCCTGGAGCTGTGTGACTGCGACACTACCTGCGGCGCCACAGTGCCGCTACACTCCATCAGTCATGTGCAAAAATATATAAATAAAATAAAATAAAATAAATATAAAAGATAAGCATGAGCATACTCACTCTTAAAAGCACGGTACATGGGCACTGTGTTTGTGATCAGGGAGGCCTCATATCTTGATTCAGGAGTAAAAGAGAAATCTGAGGAAAAAAAAGCCAAAGCAAACATTAGTGTCTGTACTTCCTTTGGATGGTCTAAGCATTGTCATTTTCAGTAAGCATGATTTTTTCACAGCCTACTGCCCACAGGTTTCCTTCCTAGTCAGGACAAAATGTTATTGTCATGTTCTACAGGCTGCATCTAATATCTTTTATTCAACTAGCTACATTAAAAATGGCAGGAGGAGCCAGTCTTTTCAGTGAGGGCTCACTGGGTGTTTGGATGATGTTTCTGAATGATTCTATTATATTTTTCACCAAGGGCAAATAAATAAAACAAATTTATATAATTTGATATAACCACTGTGTAGGGTTTCACCTATGGTGTTGTGCACCACAAGTCACATTACAATAGTAATACCAAGCAAAATATTTGCAATATGATATACTTTTGTCCCTGTGGTGCAGCTCTAGTGTGTGTGTTTGTGTGTGTGAGAGAGAGAGAGAGAGAGAGAGAGAGGCACAAACCAGGGGGATAAAGAAATCCACGGATGATCTCTGTGCTCTGGCTGGCGGACTGACACGCCTGTGTGTGTTCAGGAGCAACACGGATATCTGCTCTCACACACTCTGAGGCTGGCAGCGGCAGAACAGTACTGTCCACCTGCACAAAAGAGAGAGACCAGAGAAAATGGTGAGGAGACTCATGCTTGTAAGCCACTATGTCTCTGCCAACGGTAAGTTCAAGGATGAGTTCACACCTCTGTGTTTTGGGGTATTAAGCTAAGTGTATGTATGGTATTCCTTTTATATCTACTATGAAACCAGATAAAGCTCCCTTTGGATGTTTACACAATGTCCTATTGTATCTTCAGGTTTAATAATAATATTTAAAAGCAAATAAAAAGTCTTCTTGTACACTTGACTGTCCAAAACAGCATTTATTGTATGCTAGAGTAGCTGGCACATCTTGAAAACAAAAATGGTGAGAACCCACTCCCCCTCAAGGCCCCGTCCACCTGGATCCTTTTATTTTTAAAAACAGATTTTCCACTTTCCAGTTTGAAAATATCCCTTTCTAGAAATGAAAATGGATGTATTATCATGCCGTCCAGTAAGGGGGCCATAGTACCTCTTTAAAAGAGGCATCAAAACACCATGGCGCATGAGAGAAACACGGTTCATTCATTGACTGTAACCCTTATCCAGTTCAGGGTCGCGGTGGGTCCGGAGCCTACCCGGAATCACTGGGCGCAAGGCAGGAACACACACTGGAGGGGGTGCCAGTCCTTCACAGGGCGACACATACATTCACTCACACCTACGGACACTTCTGAGTCGCCAATCCACCTACCAACGTGTGTTTTTGAACCGTGTGAGGAAACCAGATCACCCGGAGGACACCCACGCAAACACAGAGAGAACACACCAACTCCTCACAGACAGTCACACGGAGGAAACCCACGTGGACACAGGGAGAACATACCACACTCCTCACAGACAGTCACCCGGAGGAAACCCACGCAGACACAGGGAGAACATACCACACTCCTCACAGACAGTCACCCGGAGGAAACCCACGCAGACACAGGGAGAACACACCACACTCCTCACAGACATTCACCCGGAGGAAACCCACACGGACACAGGGAGAACACACCACACTCCTCACAGACAGTCACCTGGAGGAAACCCACACGGACACAGGGAGAAAACACCAAATTCCTCACTGACAGTCACCCAGAGCGGGACTCTAACCCACAACCTCCAGGTCCCTGGAACTGTGTGACTGCGACACTACCTGCTGTGCCACCGTGCCGCCGAACGTGAGTCTTATTTAAGCTAATTTTATACATGTATCTGCAACAACATAAATGTTAGTGAAAAAGTTAATTCAGAGCTTTTGAATGTAAGTGTAGTGGTTATTTTGAGGTGTAAGTGAGGGAGAGTACAGTGGTGTTTGCCTGTGGTGTGATGGTGTAAGATGTCCACAGCGGAAGTTGGAGCTCATAGCTGTAGCCACTGATGAAGTCACTGTGCTGTAGAATGGTGTAGGACATCTGGAACAGAACAGCAGGACGTCCAAAAGGGAGGAGGGTATCATCTACAACACACACCAGTTTTAAAGAGTAAAATTTCATTGTTATGGGATTTTTCCAAATAAACATGTTTCAAAAGCAATGTTGCAACTTTAAAAGTAGTTAATTTGGTTTATTATGAAGGTACAATTTTTAACAAAAAATACACAGAAAATCCAATTTAATATGATATTTTATGCAATAATTTTATTAATTTAAGTTAAAATATCACACACAGGAATTTGGAAAGTTGTGCAAAACCTAACTCACATGCGTCACTAAAAACAGAAGACGCTTCTTTAGAAATGAAAGAGGAGACAATGAGACTATCAATGACTTAACTGTTTAACTGGAAGCTAGTGCTTTCTGGTGAAACTCTCTGAGTGCTTTCTTCTATCTTATTCTGCAAGAGAAACAAGAATGTCTAAAAATAACAGCGGAACAGCCCACTTCACACAAAACAAAAAAGCAGTATAACATGCTAATAGAGTGTGTTGGTGTGCAAGGTGTGTGTGTTGGTATAAATACTGGTATGTTAATCTCCCACTATACACCGTTCTGATCATTTTTTATATTGATTTTGTTATGCTTGTTATATGATTAATTGTTGTAATTTTCTGTCATAAAGCTCACACAATTTTAACAAAGTAGCAGTGAAATTAAAATAGATGTGGGCTACTTTGGCAGTTTATATTTGGTTAATTATTTAACCTTATTCATATAAATAATGTAAAAAATATTTAAATTTTAACTATTTGTTTGTTTAATTACTTTGCTTGCCAAAGTTTGTTTTCTTATTGAGTACATAACCCAACCCATCACCTCATCATCACAGCTGCAGCCCAGGTTGTAGATAGGAGTGGAGCTGGATGCAGGTTGTAGTGGTTTTGGTGATGAAACCTCCTCTGGCTGTGTAGGTGTGTAAGGCGGGTTTCTAAGCATGGCGTTTAGACTGCCATGAGTTCCATTATTAGGGACAGGAGTCAATCCCAGGAGGTCTACAAACATACACACACAAGCACACACACTTTTATTTCCTCATATACTTTAAATTTAAATATGTTTTTATAGTTTTAATGATTATTGAAGCTTATAATAATTAATAATAGCTTACCACACATTATGTTGTAAAGCTCAATATTCTCAAAAGGAGACACTTGTGTTCTGAAGTTGAAGCTTGGTCCATGTCCCAGAAAGATAGTCTATGAAAAACAAAAGGGGAAAACCAGTCAGTTAATGTTACTGCTTCATGCAGTTGCTAAATCTCAGCTTAAGTTTATTCAATACCTGCATGCTGCTTATTTTGTTGTCAAAGCCGTGATCTCCAAAATACCGACAACTGCCAGGTAAGCGGCTCTCAGGGGGTGCCCTACACATGCAGGAAAAAAAAAGAAACATGTTTGTTTTTTTACTATCCTGAAATAATTTAACTTCTAATATGACTTAATGATCTATTAATGATCCATGTTTTCTAGAAGTGGAGCACTACTGTACTCACCTGTAACTCAAATAAACAAATGTAATTTCATAATAATCAATTCAACCATGGATGTTTATCAAAATGCTCCACAAGGGGCACTATTTAGTTCCTCGTGAAACACAGATGTTGTAGGTCAACCTTAGAAACCTACAAACTGTAGCTGATTTACTGATGTTTGTGTCAGACAACGGTGTTCATGAGGTCAGAAACAGATTAATGGTGGACAGAAACTGTATAGAAGCAGATGGACTACTGTTTGTAACTGGGCACTTATGCAAAAGACTCATAGTGTTGATTAATTACCAGTGAGTGTACGGTTTTGAATAAAAAGTGTTGATGACATATTGTCTATTGTAATATTTCCTGTTTAAATGAGGTAATCTATGTATTATCCATATATGTTAACTCATGCAGTTAATCATGCATGTATATCACATACATCGCTACCAGCCACTTTCTTTCCATCAGTAGATGGACATCCTCAATCCTGCGATTGTTAGCGTAGTGCAGACGTTTGGGCAGATGCTGCTTCAGATATGGTTTAAAGTGCTGATTTGGCATCTTACACTAAAACCCAGAAAAAAAAACAAAATAAACAAAAAAAAAACACGATTTAATAATATCTTAACACACATTATAATATTTATATATATATACATACATACATACATCTTCTTTTTCCACTTTTCCATTTCAGGGTCGCGGTATATATATATATATATATATCGATTTTATATTGATTGATATATTTTTTACATAAAGTCAATATATATATATATATATTTGACTATGTAAAAAAAAGAAAGTGAATTAAAAAAATGTCAATGCTTTTGGGTACTTACTGTTAAATTAGCTACTATATCTTTTGGGTCATCTGAAAAGGAGAAAAAACATAACAGGATACTTTTTCTTAGTGAAGAAATATACAATATTTTATTTTTATTTATCTCTTTGTTTATCTATTTGATTTTTTGCTTGAATTTATATTTTAAAGAAAACTAAAACACGTCATGTTAAAACAATTAAACAAAACAAACAAACAAACAAAAAGTCAGCATTCACAGTGCCTCAGTGTCCAGGCTTTTAATTAATGTTTTCAGGTATTTAAATAACAGCAGTTGCTGACTAAAGTAACTCGGACATACGCTAATCTCTTTAGAAAAACTGTTGCAGTACATCTGAATGATCTGCAATCGAGCCACATACAAACCCCGAAGGCCAAGGTACACTGACCAAAACAAACAACACAAACAAAAACACTGAAGTCTATGATTCAGATCTATGATTTTCGGCTGGAAGAATTAGACTTAAAATAAGTGTAAGACATTTCTTAAAATTAGAATTCATCTTGTTCATTCACAAGTCAACTCCAAAATAAAAGATTTGAATTGATGGTTTTGTTTGGTGTGTGTGTGTTGCAAAATATTTGGTAATTGTGCCAGGAGTCAGCTCCAAGGGCGTCAACAATGGAGCAGCAGAAACATTATTTAATGTGATTTATTTAATACGTATTTATTTAGCTAATCTTCAACAGACACCACTAGTCAATAAAATCAAATCCAGGCAAAAAATAATTAAGTCTCTACTACAGCCAAGTAGAGCAGAGGCTATTGGAATATCTTATTATTTTATACACACACATATATCGTCCCTATCCAGTTAGAAACATACATCTCCCAAAATAGCAACTTTACAAGAGAAGGGAAACACCATAACTTTCTAAATCAAGTCAGTATAAACAGATTTTGTTAGTAATTTTGAAGCATTTTTATTGGTCAATTCATCGTGATGTTCTACCACAAAGTGAAGGGCAGCTGCTGGGTTCCAATGACGTATGTCTTTTAATTTGACAGATACAACATAGTGCTCTCAACATTAACCCATATTAATTTAGAAATTTTAACAAATACATTTCTTTTACCGTAAATTAATATTTTATCCAATTTTGCCAAACATTTAGCTGTTTTATTTTGCGAAGTAAACACTGTGTTGCTACTGTTGCGTTCAGAATGTAGATTACATTATAAAATAATGCTCAAATCTCTCTCTCTCTCTCTCTTTCTCTCTCTCTCTCTTTCAAACACACACACACAAAAACACCTGAGTTCAGCACTTTTTTCTCATGCCTGGCTTAATCCATACATTTATCTCTGTTAAAGATGTTGAAGCCAAATATGGATTAATTGATTAAAGATTATTGGATTCAACTGAAAATTAATTTTCTCAATTAAACCTTGTGTCTGAGGTTAATAGTGTTTGATGTTAACACTTTCCCTGAAGTTTTACTCAGCAAATTAAGAGATTCTAATTCAAATATCATAAAAACTACTGTGAAATTTTATAATAAAAGACAAGGAAATACATCCATATTAACCATTACATATAATGAATAATCACAGAAGGTCACGTGTCATTGTGATGTAATAGATACATATACAGTGCCTCACATGAGGAGTTACGGTTCTTGGGTCGTAGTCTCCCGGAGGATCCCTGGATGAGAGTGAGGTCGTCTACACTAATTCCATATGAACTAAGATATTCTGTCCGGTCACAGTGGGCCTCCTCCATTCCTAAAAACAAGCACACAGACACAAGGACGTCAGAGGCCAACTACAATAACCACAGTATTGTATGTTTACAGTCTTTCCCATAGTTGTCATCACTTGTTCAATGACCTTGTAAAATCATGCCATTTTCCCAGGCTTCCAGACAGTGCTGTAACAAAGAAAGGCAGGACTTCTCGAAAGTTTTAAACTTTACCCCATAACAAAACCATGGCTACTAATGTCATGAAACCAGATATGTATGAACATTAAAAATGCCTTTAAAGAATCATACTATACAAAACTTCAAGTTAACTGGCCAAAAACTACATGATCGTCCAGCAAGATATCTTTGAATATTTCTGTGTAATTCCTAAACTGCAAAACAGATGTATTTTATAAAAACAGGTCAAAAAGGCTGACGCCTGGGTATCATTAGAACCTCTCTTAAAACTGAAAAGGTGTAGTACCGTGATCGCCCACTAGAATTACATTCACACAGCGGTGCAGATTCATTTGTTTCAGTCCATTCATCAGCTGACCAATGATATTGTCGATTTCCCTCAGGGGGTTATCCAGCTGCCCAGGGTACATACAAACACACATGGAGAAACACACATATTCATTCAGATAGTCTATTAAAGCCTCAGTATATTCAATTAGTGTTTTCATTAAATAATTAATTAATTAATTCATTCATTCATTATCTGTAACCGCTTATCCAATTCAGGGTCGTGGTGGGTCCAGAGCCTACCTGGAATGCTTTATTGAAATATCAGTAACATTTTAATATTTAGACTCCCACATGATGAGTATGCATTTGCACTGTATCCTATCCTAATTGTGCATTTGCATAACTATCCTAATAGTTTTTATGCTTATAATGATACAGGGATCACCAAATGCATTAAAGTAATTGAAAAGAAAGACAGTTATGTTAGTGGAAGACAGTGGAAATCTTCTGTACAGGGCCGGGGCGGTTTGTTCCTTAGGGCAATGGGGCAATGCACCATCTAAAGGGTAAGGGAGGATTTTTTTTCTTTTATACTACTACAGTAAAAAACAATGGCTGTGTATTAACCAAGCTAAAAAATATCCAAAGCCTGAAGAGTGAAAATGTATTGAATTTTATATGAGTAATAATAAAGCTGGTCTCTCTTCAAAATATCTCTGAGGGCGACTCAATGGCAATTTATTTGTTTATGACCACAGGTGATTTGCTGTAGAGGCAAAGTGACTTTATTAAAGAAGACCTTTGTAATGAACTCCTGGATAAAGCTCCCCCAAATGCTGTACACTATGTAGATATACAGAAAGCTTTATGAATCTAGTGGTTACTGGTGGTATTTCCACATGAGGTGACCACAAAAATAAAACTCTTCATCGTTACATGATACTGTCAAGTTACATTTCTGATTAATTTGTACAGTGAAATGGGCACATTGTCTAGATTGCTAGCAACAATTTCCCAATGAAAGATTTGGCAGGAATCCCCATTGGTATAGTGCAAAGGGTTTTAATTTTTGTATTTGGTGTACAAACAAATTGAAAAGCGTTTTTATGTAAGGTATAATTGTAATACAAAATTCAGACATTCTCCTGCTTTTTTGTTATTTTATAGTAACTGTAACTCACCCATACTTTTGGATACAATATGTTTGACAAGTACAGATCAAATCAATGTACCTGCTTTTGAAGCATTTTTTCCTAATGGAATTCATAATGAATGCAGTGGCCAATAAATTCTTCTTGTCTGCTTTTTTCAAACTACTTAATTTTTATGAAGTTGTTTTTTTTTTTGACAATTTTCATTTTTAATAACACAAAACAGCTACCATGAAATGACAAAAGAGTGGGATTATGCATTTGAGGAAATAAACTGCTACTGGAATGTGATGTGTTGTTTGGCATATGTCTGTCGTACCTCATTACTGAGTGGTCCCAGTCTGTGTCCAAAAGTATCGGGCTGCTCTGAATGTACTGCATACACATATGGCCTGAAACACACATATCACAAACTCTAAACTGATAAATGGATCTACGGCAAAAGTATCATTAAGAAATAAGTTGCCAAATAAGATTCTTCAAATAAGAGCACTAACAAACACCAGACAGAATTGTACATTATAATATAGATTATATATGAGTAAATGTACACTCTTAGATTTTAGTTTAGATACACTGTCAGTAACATTCATTCACTCAGTTATTGTCTGTAACCGCTTATCCAGTTCAGGGTCACAGTGGGTCTGGAGTCTACTCGGAATCACTGCACCCAAGGCAAGAAAACACCCTGCAGTGGGCAGCAGTCCTTCACAGAGCAACACACACTCACACCTATGGGCACTTCTGAGTTGACAATCCACCTACTAAAGTGTGATGTTTTGGACAGTGGGAGTAAATCCATGCAGACACAGGGAGAACACACCAAACCCCTCATAAACAGTCACCCGAAGCAAGGCTTGAACCCACAACCCCAGGACCCTGGAGCTGTGTGACAATGACATTACATGCTGTGCCATGTGCCGCCCTCAGTTATATTCTATTACATTTTATTAATTAAGGATATTTTGCTGTATTCTTCTTCTTAAAATATTATTGTTTGAATTTCATTTGTCATTTTTGGTATTCTGGTAGAATTTGTCATGTTACAGTTATGTTGTAAACTGTTAGTAGAAACATTGTAGAGAATGTGTCTTAATCCCAAAATTTGTAAAGATAATGCAATAGCAAATTTAACTACGATATATTCATTTTAATATATATATTGCTCAGAGTAGTTATATTAAATTATATTAAACCTGCCTGGGATCTGGGGGCTGTGGGTTCGATTCCCACTCCGGGTGACTGTCTGTGAGGAGTTGATGTGTTCTCTCTGTGTCTGCGTGGGTTTCCTCCGGGTGCTCCGGTTTCTTCCCACAGTCCAAAAACACACGTTGGTAGGTGGATTGGCGACTCAAAAGTGTCTTTAGGTGTGAGTGAATGTGTGAGTGTGTGTGTGTTGCCCTGTGAAGGACTGGCGCCCCCTCCAGGGTGTATTCCCGCCTTGCACCCAATGTTTCCAGGTAGGCTCTGGACCCACAGCGACCCTGAACTGGATAAGGGTTACAGATAATGAATGAATGAATGAATAAACCTGCCTGCTTGTGGTTGATTAAATAAAGACATTCATTACACACTGAAGAAAAGTAAATCAATTCATACATGTGTTGACATTGAAATATACTGACAGGAATAAATATATTAACAAATAAAAATGACCAGAACATAACAACACAAATATTACCATATTTTTTATCCATATGTAGATCATGTTCACGAATAAAGGATGCAAACATAAGGCATTGCATTTTTCCTTGTATAAAGTGACACATTTTGTTTAATGCAGTGAAAAAACATCTGACCTTTCCTCATCAGGCAAGTGGAGCCATCTTAGCATAGTCAGAATCCTCCTCTCTAGTGGAATCACCCTAAACAAACATGGAGAAAGAAGGAGGGGAAGTTTATTCAACCATTCAACAAAAACAGAGGCTTCTCTGTGAGATAAAACAGCAGACACTCAATCTGCGTCACACAGGGCTGAGTGTTCAAATAGTGTTTCATCCATGTTCTAGTGCTACTTAAAGTAACCACTGAGATTTCTCCACCCCATATCCACCCTGAACAATCCTCAAAATAGGAGGCAGATGGTAAGCACTAGCATAGTTTTAAAACAGAAAACAAAGAAAACACTCTACCTGCTTTGGTCAAAATATCACAAGGATTAGACTCCACAGCAGCACTTGCCCCTTGTCTGAACAGCCCCGTTTAAGAAGGCCTGATTTAAATGGCAATGAGCCACACAGTTCACCCAGAGCTCACACACATAGTGTGAAGTAGCAGCATAAACTTCATTTGTCTTTCTCTTTTACATTTTCTCATTGGTTTTACATGGTTTGCTTCTTTCACGCATTTTAATTTTTTTTAGCTTTGTACTGTGGATATAAATGTGAACACACCCCTGTTAAAACTGCAGGTTTATTACTGTAAATAAATCAGACCAAGAGAAGTAATTTCCCATTTATTTCCACCTTTAATGTGTGCATCTCAGCTGAGGCCGCATAATGTGGTTGCATAACTTCAGTAATGTGGGGTGAGCACCCTTTTATTAATGGGGACATGGCGGTGTTCAGAATGAACCAATCACTTCCAAACTCATGTTAAATAGTACATGGTCAGAAAGCTTGTCACTGTGGTGGTACATATTCAGTACGAATAAATAGGAATGTAACTTATAATTATTCCATTATAACATTACTCTGAAGATGAACACGAAAGGTTTCACCAGAAACCGGCCAGAGCCCAGACCTGAATTCAGTTGGAAATCTGTGAAGTGACCTGAAGAGGGCTGTTCACATGAAATGCAGCCACACTCTGACAGATTTGGAGTTCTTTTGCAAGGACAAATGGGCAACGGTTGCCACATCAATCTGTGCCATGCTGATAGATTAAATCCTGTCATAAAATCAAAAGGTGCTTCAAAAAATATTAGTCCAATGGTGCGCATATTTATGCAACTACATTAACTAAAACTACATGTTTTATTTCCCCCCTAAAACACTGGAAAAATGGCTTAAATCTGTTTCTTGAGATTGTCTGATATTTTTTTTAAAGGTGAATGTAGTCATTTCATATGTAAAGGTACACACCACATTATCATCAGTGTCTAAGAAGATATTCTACCGGTGGTTAAATGGTTAAACTTATTAACGAATATGTGCTGAAGCTGACAGGGTTAATGTCAACTGATGGAGAAGACATAGTAAGGTCAGTATCCAGCAAGATCTGAGGTTTAACAGAGTAGATGGGTATGGGTTCACTATGTGGCAAATAACAGGTCACTGTTACACTTTCTATCTTTGTGTTATAAATTATTATTAATGACTTTTAATGTGTTTACAACCTAGTTAACAACCATTATTAAACAGACTGTAAACCATTTATAAACCTTTATGAGTGTAGTATAAGTGGTACCAGATTTTTATATCCATTGTATTTTCATGTCTCTGTTCAGATTTAAAGCAGTGAGAATTCTTGGTGTGAACAGGCAAACATAATAAAGTAAAGCAAAGAAAACACATTCCATTGTCTAATTTGTAGAACTGTTGTGTCAGGACTTCACACAGCTATTAAAACGAAACGTGTCAACTCAACTCAAAATTACTTGAGTCAGGTGTTATCACTAGAGGGCAGTAACACTGATTTACTGATTTAAGAAAGAAAAGTTAAAACCTATTATTATTACCATACATTACATGAACTGTGTAGTTTCTTTTTAACACTGAGGCCCAGCTGAAATCACCTATTAGAACACGAAAGCAGACCACACACATTATATCTGACTTCAGAACCACCCTGTCAGTGTCAGCAGGAATCAAATAGAGAAAGAAGAGAGAGACTTAGAAGGAAAATATACATAGTCTTTTGTTAGTTTATGTAAGCTAGGAGGACAAAAGGGCAAAACAGTTCAACAGTGTGCTATTGCGCAGACAAGGATGAATGGACCCTGTGTCTGTATGAGTAAGTGTGTGTGTGTGTGTGTGTGTTTGTGAGCTTTGTTTGAGTAAACGCCTAGAGGGGACATTAACGCATGTGCTTGTTGAATCATGTGCACGGTGATCACACTTCTCCACACTTCACAGTCATTACACAAGGTCTGTAAAGCTATGATAAATAAATTGACGCAGCCCAGAAACTGAAATTAAACTAACAGATATGTCATTAACCAGCAAATAACAACTGTTTTGGCTAAAACTACAGGTTATAAATCATATTCAATTTATGGAGCTTCTATTAGAAAAACATAAAAAGATATTCATGGAATAAACTAGAGGATGAAATAGGAATTTAAATGATAAATCAACAAATATCCATTAATACACAAATGAACAGGAACAATATGGAGTATCATTTTAATGCTCCACTGAGCTGTAATAAGAAGCACAGAGCCTCTTTTGTTGCTACTCCAGGCTCTGCACTGCACAAACTTCACTATTTAACTTTTGGAAGAAACTAGAAAACCACCCCCTCCACTTTCCCCATTGATTTCAGGGCAGGGCTGTGAAAGTGAATTACACTCTACAACAATAGGGGGAGCCCAAGAGCAAAAATACCAACTCTTACATAGTGTTCCTTTAAAAATCATATAATTTATTTCATTTCCAGGATAATCATTCAAGTTGAGAAAGATATTTATTTTTTACCCTTGAGAACTCAGAAAGTAATAGGTTGCGATATACATTTTTAAATTAATTAGTTAATTAATTTATTTATTAATTTATTTATTTTTGGTGACAGAAATAATAACAGACCACTTAGAGGGCATTCTCTACGTGCAGTGGCTTCCAATGTAGCTCAGTCAAGCGTCCTTTATATATGCATGTCTCTGTTTTATAGCTAAAAATAACTTGATTTCAGGCTTGTTGGTTAGTAACTTATTATCAGTTCGATCTTGCTACTTTTTAAAATACACTTCTTTTTACAAAATACACTTCTTCTACACAAACATTTCTTTCTGTCCTTGAACTCAGGGGAATATAAATAACACAGGTGAAGCCAATCATCTTTTTTAATGTCACTAGACACCTCAGCACACATGAGAACATTAACTGCCTAGTTCTACTATCTCAGCTTAGGTTTCATTGTGCTGAGTGTACAGAGTGAGGGCCATCTAACCCACAGAGAGTGAATGATCAGGCTCGCTTACACTCCAGTCCACAGCCTTAACTACAATATTCAAGTACACCGGCATTCATAATATGACCATACAAATAGGACTATATGACCATTTTTTGCTCACCAGGGCCAGAAGAAGGTGCCTGCCTTCACTCCCTGTTTCTCTGCTGTAATCCAGATCTAGAGAGGAGAAAAAATTTAAATGTGGACCATAAACATGACATCCATTCAGATGATAACATTCACATTAGTTTAAAGAAAAAATAATTTTAAAAACTGTCAGATGTCACCAGACATCTGATATTCACCACTCCCAAATGGAAGATCTGAACAAGGAATTAATCTGTGTAGATGTCGTAGACCAGTGGGTCCCATATTTATTCTTCCAATTGCTGTTTTGCAGATGAGAATATTTGAGGCCCCAACTCCATGTACACACACATGTACAAGTCTTTGGCTTCCAGAGGGTAGTTTATTGTACATTGTAACTGATACAAAACTGCAACTTATTATTGAATCTAGAAACATAAAAGTCATAAATCATTTTTACAGTGGAATTATTACAAGTGACGTGCATTATGCATCTCATCCCCAAATGCAACACCTCTGCACCCCACACTTTGAGAACCACTGTCATGGACAGAGGAAGTTGCTGCATTTTGAGAACATATATTGGTCATTTTGGTTTAGAACCAGCTGTGGGAAGAATGACCATAAACTGTTCTGTTCATTTATCTTTGAAAGTTTTCTAATGACAGCTTGAAAGTGGAACTCACAGGCTGCCCTCCCCACCAGCGATGATTGAGCTTCTCTCTCCCTCGCAAGTTGAAGTTTGCATCAAACACAGAGTCATACATCGTGTTACCAACAATACCGTGAGACTCTGGGTAGAGGCCCTATCAAAACAAAGAGCAACAAAAACTTAAACTTTTAATATGTTTTAATTTCTCAGTTTTCAGATATTCCTTTTCAAGTAATATTTCGTTAATAATTTTAGCTTATCTGTAATTTACCGTAGCCAGCGTGTAGAGGTTGGGGAATGTTTTAGAAGGGTACATTGGCCTCATATGTGGAGCATGGGTCCCACACGTCTCTATCAAAAAAGCAATTGAATAAATCTTGAACATGAACTTAATTCAGAGCAAGTTGTGAATGACACAGAACAATATGTCCCTTTGCTTTTTATTATTTAGTGATTTACAACATCTTTAATGAGTCCAAGAAGCTCAGTTTTTGAATAATGCTTACAATCAGAACTCAAAACTGTTCCTGAAGTGAAAGGTCACAACTCTTGTAATTTTCAGGTTGTCTCTATAAGACTGCACAAAGTCTTATTACAAGTAATGTAATGCACCTGACTAATTCTTAGATTGCACCAAGTATTTTAAGCAAATTTGTTCACATTTACTTCAATACAAAAGAGCAGAAACATGTTTTTTTTACCCTGTTAAATTATCTATTGCATGCGTTCATTTGTTTTATAGGATTACTCCATATACCCTATATAGTCTGTAAAGTTCTCTATAGTCCTTGATACTGTACATAGTTGTGTTTATTGGTGTCAGCTGCAGATTTGTTCGTGAAAAATATCGGTATTTAGTATAAGCTCCAAAATTTCCACATTGGTGCAGCTCTACATTTATGTCTTTTATATGCATTTGAGCCTTATTTTGTTACTATGACACATTTATTATTGACACATACTCAGTTTATGGATGTTGGGGAGGACAGATTTTCCTTTCTTCATGTAGGAAGCTCTGAATCCATCCAAAGACACCATGATCAGTGGAGGACGCACAAAACTGCAGAGAGAATGTGAGGTGTAACCCCCAGACTTATAAGTTAATTCATTCATCCATTTATTCATTCTTTCTTTTATTCATTCGTCAGCTGTAGCCACTTTGTCCTGTTCAGGATGAAGGTGAATCCAGGGCCTACCCAAAACCATTGGATGGAAGACAGAAACACACACTGGATAGGGCGTCATCCATCTCAGGGCATCACGCACTCACACCTACGGAGACATTTTGCAAGGCCAATCCACAATCTCACAAACACTTAACTGAGGCAGGGACTGAATCCACAACCCAGGGGCCCTGGCAGTGACTCTAGCTATTGCGCTATGGTGCTGCCCAACTTGCACATTCATTCATTGACTGCAACTGCTTATCAAGTACAGGGTCGTGGTGGGTCCGGAGGCTACCCGGAATACTTGTAAGTTGTATTGCACTATTAACAGACCTAAATCAGAATATAACTAAGAGCCTTGACATTAGACACTTTTAAATCAAGACTGACAACATTCCTGTTTGAGCAGCTACAGCTCAGTTTAAAACACTCTGCACTTTATATTCTGTAATTGCGCTTTAGTTTCTTTTTCTTTCGGTGTATCATTTTAATTGTTTGAATCATTTCAATCATTTATCTTGTAGTTATTTTGTGTATTTCCTTTCATTGCACTATTTTAGTTGTTTGAAATAACTTTTATGATTTTTATTCTTGCTCCTAATGTAACAGTTTTTACTGTTAATTTTGACTCTGTATGAAAAGGTGCCCTATAAATAAACTTGCCTTGCCTTGTCTATAAAAATGCTGACTTTTATTTAAACTTATAGACTATGTCATTAAGATTTGCACCACTGGTGAAGAATTTTGAAAAAAAAAATAATAGTAAAAGTTTTTTTATTATTATTATTTTACTTCATGTAAAATAACATTAACTCTCCTTGTATAAAGTTTAATGAACAAATGCAGAGAAATATGTCTGAGGCCCATCTTCAGTAGTTATCTCACGCACATATCTCACTCATAATATCTCAGTCCTTTTGTGCTGAGCCCACCACCACATATTTTGTATCTAACCTTCAAAGAAATCAAGGGTGGCAAGGTTTATGAAGCTGATAGTATTTTAAATTATTGAGCATGTTTTCCTAGAGATACGTTAATTTAAAAAAAAGCCACTCACCCTGCAGGGCATTCTGGAGAATGGATCTCCTCACAGTCTCCGTCTACCCATGGGCTCTCACCTACAAACCACAAACACACTTAATATAGAGGATTCAGAGACAAGGTACACAAGTCACAAACAAAATCACAGGTATGCATTCACTTGTGAATTAAGTAAGTTCAAACTTAATTTATTCCAGAACCGCACGTAAACAAAATACACACATAAAACAAAAATATTTAACAGTTGTTCACATTCTTGCTAGAGCTATAAACTGATTTTTGTACATGTTTGTGACATACCCTACACAATCTGTGGAGAAATCTTATCTTAAGTTTAGTTTAGATTAGATCGTGTGTATGGTAGTGGCAGACCTTTGCAGAGAGATTTGTAGTTTGTGCAGCAGTCTCCTTTCTCCAGACAATCCTCTGAACATTGACATGCGTAGTTCTCATTTCTGCTCTCTCCACACCGCTCAGCGCTACATTCAAAACCTCCCGCTGCACACACACACACACACAAAAGTAACTTTTAAATAATGTATAGTATCTAAAAATTCCACATCTACGTCAGTGTGTGCATCATGGTGTGTGTGTGTGAGGGAGACAGAGAGAGAAATACAGAGAGACAGTCAATACACAGAATAATATGTTTAAACATATAAAACCGTTTTTGCTGTAATTGAATTTATAAAACGGTCTTAATATGGTGCTTGAGGTGCACAATGTCCCAGGTTTCTTGAGATTAGTAGGAAGCTGTGAAAACCACTGAACACGATATGACCTCCCAACATATGGTATACGGATTTCAAAACGTGTGAATAAGGAACATTAAATAAGAACATATGATTTAAAATGTTTTATGTAACCAACAAACTTTAAAACTTTATATCACCTATACACTCTATACACACCCCCAGTAAAGACTTCAGATCTATATGGAGAAACATATTTATGATTTGTTTCATCAGCCAAAATATAAAAACACATGTCTTCAAGTACTCACCAGTTTTGAGACACTGCTCGTCAAAATCAGAACAGCAACTATAGTAAGTCTTACACAGGTTATCACACCTGCAACCTGGAGGCGGAGCCTCAACCAGCTCAAAGCACCGCCCCTTACATGAGCCTGCAGAGCTCACCCACTCGGAAACTGTCAGAAAAAAACAAAAAATAGAATTAATCCTTAGAATCCAGTTATCACTGTCACTAACTAAAATATGGTGGTTTGTAAGATTGCAATATCAAAGTGGGTTTTTTAACATTAGAATAGATATTATGTGTTGATATAAATTTGTTCAAATATTACTGTATACGGTTGTGGGATTTGCAGTACATTTTGTGTAATTTTTCCTCATAGATTCACCCTAAGGACTCTATTATAGCAATGTTTATAGCAATATTTACTTTCAATATTTCAAAATCCTTATATTCACAGGGTTTATATGTCCAGAACTCATACAGAGTGAATGTTCATCAATAATGTCCACCTTCAGCAGCACTGACTACATGCCACAATCCTGTTTGATTGTAGCCCCTGCACTCTCATACTGTTACATTGTGTTTAGTTTCAAGGGAAACTATAACTTTCTTTGTTGCTGTTGCTATTGTAGAAGGACTAGTAACAATAGCATACACAGCTGATTTAATGGGTCATATTGAGAAAATGCACTTACATCATTATACAAAATTATGTCATTACATCTCATTACATAAAAGTGATAAATGTAGAAAATGGCTTCTCAGACTAGCACTGGCCTGGCCACATGCCTCAGAGCTGGAGTTACATAATGAAGAAAGGAAATTGAGTTTTGAGTCTCACTTTTGGGCTGCGGCGGACCATCATCCTTTTCTCCTGTGGGCTGGGCAGCCTGAAACACATAGCCCACACACACACGGGGGCCAAGCAAAACCGAGAACACAAAAACAACCTGTGGAAAGAGACATGCATCAGCGTGTGCACACTAACACCCAACGTCAGTCTCAGTCTTCAAAGAAAACCCATTCTGAGTTTTTATGGTTTTCATATAATAATAATCTTTTTGGAATTGGAATGAATTTAACATCAATTAAAGTTCACCTTAATGTAATAACCCTGTGTAATTGGGGTGAATTTTATGGAGAGGAATTAGTGCCAAATTGAAAGCAATTACTGCAATAGGACAATGTGAAATTAAATCCACACACGTCATTGCTTTTCCAAACTAACATGAAAAATACGGGGCCAAAATTAAAAGCAAAACTGCTATTACATTGTTCTCACATTGCTTGACCTTTTTACTGAAAAACAACACATGAGGATTTGCATTTTAAAAATTACATGCTGAATTATTGTCAGACTTGAATACAGTCACCTTGAAATTCAGTAGAGGACTATGATTGGATACTGATTGATTTTCAGTTGTGGCACAAATACAGCACTGCTCTCAGCTGAAATGCAATCCCTCCTTTCATTTTGCTTCGCTACATTTACAGCACCACAAAGTGGAATACAGTAGAGTTGAGCTCATTGCATTTTTCTGTGGTTTGTATTCAATTCTGACACAAATTCAGCATTTTATTCTTTAAATTGAAGTCGACACGTATTGTTTTTTGCTGGACATTAAATCAAAGTAATGTGTATTTGTTTTTCATTATGACACATTTTCCACATGTCTGTGTTTAAAAGTAATCTGACAAATTGCATTTCAATGAGAGGTTTATTTTTGAAGTGCCTTACAATGTAAAGCAATACAGTTGTGTGCTGATTACATTTCAGTTAATTTCTGACACTAATTCAGCATGTAATTATTAAAATGCAAATCCTCATGTGTTGTTTTTCAGTAAAGAGGTCAAGCAACATGAAATCAATGTAATAGCAGTTTTGATTTTAATTTGGGCACATATTCTTCACGTTAGTTTGGAAAAGCAATGACGTGTGAGGATTGAATTTTAGATTGTCCTATTGCAGTGATTGCTTTTCAGTTTGGCACTAATTCCTCTCCATAGAATTTAGGGTAACTTTTAAAAAAATTTTTATACTGAACTAATCAAATACAGTACAATTCTCTATGAGGGGTAGGTGATATGCCACAAATATTTATTCAGAAAATAGTAAAGGTGGACAATCATTTAAGATCAAATATGTGCCATAAGAGTACGACAGATGTGGGCCACAGTTGGGCCAAACATTGCAATCTGGGACATAAAGGGAGTAATGTCACCAGTGTTTAACCAAAATACAACAATAAACATGTGGCAATTCACATACTGCACTACAAATTTAACAACTTATTTCATATGTATGTAAAGTATAGTGATCCTAATCTAATCACACACAATAATCCAGTCCACACTGCCTCTAACCCAAAGCAGTTATTATTTTCAATATTGCTTAGAATGACGCTGAAAAGTTTGTGATTAAACTGGATTTCTGAAAAAATGCAAGTACAACATGCATCTGTTTAAACTTGTGAACCTATTCCATCAGAGAGATGACTATAACTTCTTTAATATACTTGTATAAAGGGGGAGTTTCAGAATAGGTTCCGACAAACCAAATGTGTCGGTAAGAAGCCTGTAAAATATTGTTCAGGCCAGATTTGTGCAAGCTAATACTAGCGGTGAATTATTACCGTTCGACTGCAGGATTATCATTTCAGCCAATGATTAATTAACTGTAATTTACATGATAGATGTCACAGGCAGAGAACAGTGTAAGGATACATCTGTGCTATTTATTGCTAACAACTGCAGACTCAGTAAGAAAACTTTGTAGGTATTACACTGAATAATCACTCGATCAGGAACCCCTACGTTGTATCTATACTTACTTTCCATTTCATCAGCTCCACTGACCATACAGAAGCACTAAAATTACAGACTGTAGTCCATCTGTTGCTTGGATAAAAACAAATGTGATCTCTGCTGTAGCTTGGAGATTTTACAGAGTTTGTGCTGGATGTCAGCATTCTTATCAACACTTCACCCTTATCTTCAATGGTCAGGACCCCCCCACAGGACCACCACAGAACAGATATGATTTGGGTTGTAGATCATTCTCAGTGCTGCAGTGACATGGATGTTGTGGTGGTGGTGTGTTAGTGTGTGTCACGCTGGTACAAGTGGAAACACTGTTTCCACTCACTGTCCACACTTAGACACACCTAACTTGTTGGTCCACCTTGTAAATGTAAAGTCAGAGACTGTAGGTCTGTTGCTGCACAGTTTTTGTTGGTCGTCCACTTGTCCTTCATCAGTAAACACAGCACGCTATTCCCACAGGATGCTGTTGGGTGGATATTTTTGGTTGGTGGACTATTCTCAGGCCAGCAGTGACAGTGAGTGCTTTAAAAACATCAGCTATGTCTGCTATGTCTGATTCACTCTTTCAAATACAACACACAGTAATGGCGCTTATCCACTGCATGGCAAAAAAAATCATTTGTAACAGGTACCATGGGCTTGCTGGAAGTTTATGTCGGTCAGTACATGGAGCATTTAAACTTTTTCAAAGGCCACAGTGTAATTTACGAGCTGCCATTAAAAACCAATGTGTGTCGTATAAAAACAAATGTGATCTCTGCTGTAGCCTGGAGATTTTACAGAGTTTGTGCTGGATGTCTGCATTTCACTGTAACTGTAAAATCTCTCTGGCCATTAGGCATGAGCAAGGCAATTTTTCTAATGGGAAAACAAAAGAGCCAAGCCGAGTCGAGTAGAAACCATGCAATGGAAAAGCGCCAAAACACATCACCACCACATCACTGTCACTGTAGCACTGAGAATGATACACAACCCAATTCAGACCTGCTCTGTGGTGGTACTGTCAGGCTCCTGACAAATGAAGAGCTGGGTGAAACGGAGATAACAATGTATGCAGAGAAACTGGTGGACTACAGTCTGTAATTGTAGAGGTACCGAGTGCTCCTGTGTGGTCAGTGAAGCTGAAAATATGGACAGTGTGTGTAGATACAAGGCAGGATTTTTTAATCCAGTGAGTATCTAATATATAATAACCTTGAAATAACACACAAATCAATAAACACTAAACAGGAACCTATCTAGAACTTCACAGAGTGGGCTAATATATTGACCAGTGTTGCACAGTTCCAGTCAGACCCTCTGTCTTGGGTATTTTCTAGCCTAACACACCTTACTCAGTTCCAGAAGGAAATTAAGTGTCATCTACTGATTGGCCTTTTTATATATATAAACATGCAGTACATTTTTCTGCAATGCAGTAACACATATGTAAACACTACACTGATACAACTTGACAAATGTAACCCAGTGTGCCTTAAAATCTAAATGTTATTGAACCTCAAAAATGATCCATGCACTATTCCTCTTCTCTTCGCTTATTTATTCAGTGAGCTTAAAAATTGAAGGCTGCCCGTTCATTACTTATTCAAGTCATGTGCAATGTACAAATGACTTTGTTTCCACCTCAACACTGAAATCCCACAGAACATGTCTCCCTTTTATCATGAGCCACTGATCTGAACTGAGCACAGGGAACACACAGAACTCTGCAGTGCAGGTGGACAAATGCTGATCTAGAGCAAGAGTCATGGAGTGATGCTGCCTCTCACTCCCCCGTGTGCTGTACAGGGCCCCCAGCACATCTGAAGGCCACGAATCAGACAAGTCTGACTGCAACTCTGCAGTTCACTGACCTTACCCTGCTTTCCCATGCTGTCAGCAAAGGCCCAATCAAGACAGAACACATGCAGTGGCCACTTATTGCACCACACAGCATGTTAACCCTTACAGGGGAGCGCCACTAATTTTTCTAATTTTCTGCATAATTCAGTCTTTGATATATATATTTATAAATTGGTTCGTAGACATTTGACGGGAGGTTGTTCACTGCAAGGAAAATTTATAGACGTGAATGTTTTTCACAGTGGAGACTGAGGGTCATGAATCCTAGAATGAAAATATGGCAAATATAGCCAAATAATTTATTATGCAAAACTATTTGTAGGTTTTTATATGTAATGATGATAATGATGGTAACTTAATTTAAAATGTGAATAATAATAATCTAATAGTTTGTCTTAATGTACGTGTACTTAATGTTATTATTATTATTATTATTATTATTATTATCACTAGTAGTAGTAGTATACTTAATAAACCAAAAGCTTATCTCTGTCTCAAACATCTGAGAGTGTATTTGTACCCATTTTCTGTAACAGTGCTTTAAGAAATGTTTTATTCTTTAGAAGTCTGGTTCCTATCACCACCACTGTGAACAATTCAGGCTCTTTCCTGTGGGTTAATCTTGTGCAGCCCTTTAATCTCAGCACGGTGCTGTGATGCTGTGCCATGGGCCTGGTCCTACAGAGCAGACCTGACACAGCAATTCAGACCAAACAAAAGCCTGTGAGACACAATTATATTAATCCTACATTCATCCGAGGCTCGTGAAAACCTAGTTTGTGCATACTGCCTCAGTATGCATGTTGTCTGCCTGTGCTGCAAATCAGGTTAGAGCAAAAACAGAGGGCACACACCCTGCAGTCTGAAGGAGCATCTGCCGACAAAAACTCATAAAAAACATATCAGTAATTCATATGCGGTGTTTTTAGCTAGCGCTCGCACTCTCTCTCTCTCTCTCTCTCTCTCTCTCTCTCTCACACACACACACACACACACACACAGAAAATTAAACCAAGGCCATGTGTCTCTCTGTCTTACCGTACCAGAGTTTCCAGCAGCATGCTTTTCTGTTTCTCCTGGTGTTTCGTTTTGTGTCCTTTGGAGCGCGCGAGCCCGAGTTGCCCCTCCGACCGCCGCACACGCACGCACACACGCTCGCGCGCACACACACACACACACACACACACTGAGAGAGAGAGAGAGAGAGAGAGAGAGAGAGAGACGCTGCGAGCGCGTCTGTTTACCTTTGCTCAGTGCGCCACTTCACGAGCCAATACGCGCGTGCGCCGCACTTTCCACAGGCCAAAGAGAGCGAGACAGACAGAGAGAGAGAGAGAGAGAGAGAGAGAGAGAGAGAGAGAAAGAGAGAGAGAGAGAAAGAGAGAGAGAGAGAGAGAGAGAGAAAGAGAGAGAGAAAGAGAAAGAGAGAGCGAGCGAGAGAGAGAGAGAGAGAGAGAGAGAGAGAGAGACTACGCGCTGTTCCTGCGGTGGGCTTGTGGTTGGGGCCGTTATTAAAGAGGAAGTGACTGGGGGGTCTGTAAAACGGACACATCACCGCAGGGGAGAAGCGTGGGGGTCAGATAAGGGGCATCAGCACTGTGAAGAGAGAAACAGTTCATCTGTGGATTAGTGCAGAGCAGCAGAGAGCCAGGTTCTGTAGTTCAGTGCAGAAATGAGACCTGATTACTTCAGAGTGCAGTTGTTTTACGTGTGAGATTGCATTGTGATTAAAAACGTGAAAGTATTTTTTTTCCACAACACATTTTTCATGTTATTGTTTTCATAAAGTAGACATTTGCATTCTAGATCACAATGAAGTGCACCATTAACAGAAAAAAAGTGTTTTGCGTTAATCCTCAAAGCAATTATTTCTTTCAGATGTCTATATGTTAAAAAGTTATGAACAAACGAATGGAACTCTTGAATAAACAGCATTCCTACTAAAATAATCAAATAGAGACATAGCAATTAAAACCGTGAAATCTATTTTCTCATGTGCAGCCAAAAACAATTTCAGCGACTATGGTGAGGACAATATGCCTTTAGGCAAAATCCTAGTTGACAAATTTCAGAAAAGAACCCACCCTGCCCTTACCACAGGGTGAGATGTGAGAGGACATTGGATGACCACTTAGCACATAATCCAGCTCCTCATTCAGTACTATGCATCAACATAGTCAACATCAACAACACACTTACCAGGTTGACTACAGGGAATGCTGGGAAGCATTTGGCATATTCCTGCTCCTTTAACTCCCCACAGATGTGTGGGGACTGTGACAAAGCCACCCCCTCACCCCCAATACCCCTGTACCAGTGGCTCCAACATTAGTCCATGGTGAAGTCCTTGAAAGCGTAAAGGGTGCATGGGTGATCACAAGATCCTCTCTCCAGTGCCAGTATCACTCTGAGCATGGCTGTTGAAGTTTGGGTAGGATTACCTCACCATACTGCTCACGTCAGGTGCTAGCAATTCTTGCCTTTCAATTCTTCCCTGCTGTCCCTGCTTCACCACTACTGGCATCAGGGCTTGGCTGAACCACTGTTTAAGTGCCATTATCAATGTAAAGGGTTTGTCATGATCTCCTTCAGGAGATTGATTAGCATTCCACCCTCAATCAGCAAATGCAGATAAGCCTGTGTCAACTCGTCAAGCCCTCCATGGCACTGCTGCACATCTGTGAAGTGCTGAGCTCCAGGATAGCGCTGCCATATTTAGTGCAGAGGTCAGAGTTGTCTTGGGCATCAAGAACCATCTTTTGCCCACTGCTGGCTGGCTTCTTAAAGCAAAGGGTAGGCACTATCCTCATTCTGTCTGACTGTGGTGGCCTCACCGGCCTTGAGTTTGCTGGATATGTTGCTAGATCTTCTCAAAATCCACGTCAATATCCCACTTCTGACACCAGTGTAGCATGGTAAAAATTCCTTTAATAAAAAGGATATTCAACAAATGATATTAAAAAATGAAAAAATACATTCACAAATTACTTGAAAATTTCCTTGCTATCAAATATTACTTGAATATTAAACTAAGAAACCATTTTCTATCAGATTTAACCTAGTATAGTATCAGTACATTGATTTAAAATCATTACCCAACTTTAATTTTGATAGATAATTTAGCTCAAGCTTTTATATAAAATGTTCAATAACATGAATATGTCTATTAAAACGTTCATGATATTACATATTATGTTTCACTATGAATGCAGCATTGTTATAATTGCATTTGCTGGATGTTATTGACCCATTAGCAACAACAATACAGTGTCCCTAATCTTCCATCAAACATTCATTCATTTATTTATTATCTGGATCCTGCCTCACTGGGCGCAAGGTTCACGCTTCACAGGCAAATCCTAATGTAAAAATAAACTGATACAAGAAAAAAAAAAGAGTAAATACGTACATTAGATCAGGTGCTTAAAGAATGATTTTAAAGAAAGACATCTGTCCTGGCAGAAGCTTCCATGTTTGCTGGCAGACATGTAATTGACTTCAGAACTGATGCAACTGATCTTCAGCCTATCATCAAGTCCCAGCCTCAGTGTCTCAGTGTAATTATCCTCACGTTCTCTTGGTGAGTGCTATCCCTGACAAAAATGATGAGGTCACTTTTCCTTTTTTGGTAGCAGTTAAAAAAAGAGCTGACAAGAGCTTAACTAGAATTGCTGGAATTTGTTTTGAAAGGAAATATATTCCCAAAAAGTGCTGTAAATTGAAACAATGGAAAGGATTATAAAACTTCTCGAAGAAGTACATCCAACAGAGAATGTGGCTAAACAATGTTTTTCCCCAATATATATAGGTAGACCTAGGAAGACATCAAAGCATCAGGCTAGAAAACTCATACGGATGTAATGTAAACAGCACTTACACCTGCCAAGAAGAAAACATTCATTCATAATATAAACATTCATTCATTCATTCATTCATTCATTCATTCATTATCTGTAACCCTTATCCTGTTCAGGGTCACGGTGGGTCCAGAGCCTACCTGGAATCATTGGGCACAAGGCGGGAATACACCCTGGAGGGGGCGCCAGTCCTTCACAGGGCAGCACATTTTTTTACTCATCTTTTTTTATATATATACATATATATATATATATATATATATATATATATATATATATATATATATATATATATATATATACTCATCTTTTTTTTTAATATAGGTACATGTATAATAACTATATATGGTATGTACCCCATCTGCAAACTCACTGGACAAATATTTAAGGAAACTTGCTCTTATCAGCACCTCATGAACTGTTTAGTTTTAAACCCTGATCTGTCAGCAAAAGTAACTTGTTTAGTTCACATGTTGGTTCTTCGTGAATCGTGATAATGAGCTCTAGCTAATCATATTTTCATAATAATAAAAACAATAATAGAATAAAACAACAGTGTAAATACACTCAACAAGTCTTCTGTTTACTCAGGGATGCAGAAGAGCATCACACACACACACACACACACACACACACACACATAACTTAGTAAACACACAGTGTACACTCACATCAGAACATACTCTCAAACACACTCCCCAACAAACATACCTAACACCAATACTCTAATCACAAGCACAAATGCACTTTCGCTCTTTTGGCTGTTATAGGGACATATTAAATCAAAGCACATTTTATTCAAGTACTAATTTTCAATGGGAAATTCAGCATCTCTGAGGGGAAGCTAGTGGAGGCTTTTCTCTCCATAATAAGTCTGAGTGGTGAAAGGAAAAGGAGAAACATTATAATCCTATTTAAAAGGAACATCACTAGCATGGAAACTAGATTAATGAAGATTTAACTGATGAATGTTTGACCTCCAGCACTTAAATCCCAAATTTATTTCTGCCAGATTGGTCATAAGCCCAGTGACTGAATTTTAGCTTCCTACTCAAGCAGATTGCAGAACCAGAACAACTGGTCTCCATTCCTGCCCCAACTACACATGCACAATAACATAAAATATACATGCAACCTGGCACTGTTCTTCAATGGTTAAGACCCCCACAGCACATCCACAGAGCAGGCATGTTATGGGTGGTGTTTTTCAGCACTGCAGTGACACTGACATGGTGGTGGTGTGTTAGTATTTGTTGTGCTGTTATCAGTGGATCAGTCACAGCAGCACTGCTAGAGTTCTTAAAGCTCTTAGTATCCCTGCAGTACTGGGAATAGTTCACCAACCAAAATATCCAGACAACAGCAGCCTGTTGGCAGTGTCCTGTAACCATTTGCATTTATGGCATTCGGCAGATGCTCTTGTACAGAGTGACTGACCAGCGTCCTTTGGCGTCTTGTTCAGATAATATATATACACCTCATCAAAATGTGCAGCATCAGATGAGCTACTGACTTTACAAGTGGGACCAACAAGGTAGGTGCGTTTAAAAAAAATGGACAATGAGCAGACTCAGTGTTTAACAACTCCAGAAACACTGCTGTGTCTGATCCACTCGTACAAGTACACCAGACACTAACACACCACCACCACAGCAGAGAATCATCCAGCTGTCTATTGAAAAACAGAGTAAAAGGGGCCTCACAAAATATGCAGAGCAACAGATGGACTGTTCTGCATCTGCAGAATAATAAAGTGCTCCTGTATGGTCAGTGGAGGTGAGGAAAAATGAACAGTTAGTGTAGAACCAAGGAAGCCATTTTAATGTTATGACTTAGTGTATGCATATAGTACTCTTCTTCATGAGTGAAAAAAGAGCCAAGGCTTTGCATAAGTTAAAAAACACACCAAGTTTATTGACGTTTGTTTTAGCCAAAGATGTTTTCCAAAGACATATTGATTAGAGTGAGGTGTCTTTAACCTTTTCACCCTCTGAAGCCCACTCATGAAGGCCATGCTAACTTGTAGTTAGCTGTTACATTGAGTCAGGCGTGTTTAACCAGTGATGGTAGAGCTGCGGTGTTCCGGGGCTTGTGTTCAGTAGAGACCCGAGATCTGACGATTTGATATGAGATGAGAACAGTTTGGTGTGTTTGTTTCACCTTCATGGGCTTCCTGGTGAGTCCTGTGCTCAAACACCCTCCCACTATTTGAGCAGGGAAAGATTTGAGTGCCCTGCTGAACTTTGACCAGAGATACGCAAACATTTGCGTCCTAAAAGTGCACAGGCAGCACATTTCTCACGTGTAAAAACCTGCAAACATCTCCCACCAGCTGTGTGGTGTCCTCCTACAGACAAACAGGCTCAATGACACAGACATAGTTAAGCCCTTCCCTTTCTCACAATGTGCAGGCCAAAAGTCATTTCAAAGGCCATTTCAAAACTAGTCAAATAGGTCTTTAGACATGTAATTTAACCTCTATACTGTATTGTGTGTGCTTAACGCCATACATTTGAACAAATCACATTTGACCTCTCAATGGGCACAACTTCTCTGTGGATAATTTTTAATTCCTGAAGAAGCATTGATGCAGTATGCATTTACAAACTTTTACACAAGACCACACAGTGTAATCACCTGCCATTTAAAAGAACTGCAACATGGCCCTGTATGTTTAGGGATATTACACTTCTTATAATATTTTAATAATAAGTCTCCCTCCATTGAAAATCATGTGTATATACGTATCATGTGTGAAATATGTTGTTTTTTCTTTGAAGGCATAGTGTTTGAAAGACTGCCTCACACGTCCAGATTCAGTCAGTGGTTCTTACACGATAAACCTAAGGAACCAATCCCATCAACTTGGGGGGAAGGGCTTTAAGGCGGCAGGTAAGCAGCAGAGCTTCAGGTATAGATGGAGGCTGGGAGCAATGGTTTATTTATAGATCTGTGTGTACTGATTGAAAGGGAAGTAATGTCTAACCTTTTTTTTTCCTGACAATAATTTCTGAAATCTGTAATTCTGAAGAACAAATATGAGGTTTCAGGGGTTTAATCAATGACCATGTGTAATGTTGAAGCCCAAATTGGACTATGTATCTTCCACAAATAAAGAAAGCTCAGAGAGACCTCTTAATGTCATTATGCCTTTAAACTTGGAACTCCATTTCAGCTTTTATTTAACAGTTACACTGAGCTAACACTTCTAAAATCATTTAAACTTGATTCAGCATTTAGTTGAAATTCTACTTCTTTTTTGTTTTCATCACTTTAAATCTGTATCAATTGTATTATGTTTGTATTTGGTGTTGATGCTTTAAGTGCTCTCTGCATCATGAACTACAAGGAGTCTCTATCTGTGCTCTCAGTGCAGTGTTAAAAACACTAAACAATATATATACTATATAGAAATATAAACTCGTACGGATTTATACCCTGATAGCAAGGGGATGGACCACTGTTGTCCCACTGAGGGCAAAGTTGGAGGTCCACTGGTGTTTTGCACAACGTTTTCTGGGCAGACTGCTCATGATTAAACAGAATTGTAGACAAAATGCCACATTTTAACACTTTTTCAATTCACAGTCCAATTACAATTTTTCCTTCATTAGGTTCTTTTTGTTATTCTTTATAAATCAGATTAGTAAATAATTTAAATCCAGCACAGTGTCTACATTTTCAGCATAATCCTTTTATATCAGGTTTATACTCATTATTATATCTCTCATAGTTGTTGGTAATATTTGTATTAGTTTGTTTTCCAGAATAAAATCTCTGTGAATTTAAAATTACAGTTATATCCTGTACACACACACACACACACACACACACATATATATATATATATACATATATGTATATGGTATCCATTTAGCTGGCTAACGGATTCGTGTGTTTCTAAAGTTATGTATATACCCCCTCTAGAGGAAGGTAGAGGGACATCAGGGTAGGGACAAACACATTTAGCACATTTAATAAACCTGATACAACAGCAATACATCTGTGAATTAAGGTTCTTATATTTTGCACTGGAGAGAGGCAGTAAATATACCCAACGTCCATTTGGTTAGCATGTCTAATCATATAGTGGACCATGAAATGGTAGTTGTATAATCTTAAAAGGTTCAATAATCTCAAAGAGGTTTGTTGGTGTGGTGTTAGATACAGTGTGATACTGTACAGGTCATAAGGGATTTCGTTTACACCTGTATGGCATACTTTCTGTTTCCAAAAATTGGAGAGATTTTAGCTGCTGTAAGGTGCCTTTACAGCTGGAATAGTTGTGCTAACCATAATGACCTCAAAAAAGGAGTACAACGATTGGAGATTTATTTTGTGGTGAAAATCGATTGGAGATAAATAAATGCAAATGAGCTTTTCTACGGTTACTGATTCTCAATTAATTTCCGTTTGAAATGATAAAAAAGACATGTCTGAAGCTTATATGCTCCACAAGAGGGCACTGTTGACAGAGGCAGCTTTGAGCTATTGTTTTGACACAGAGTGGAGCTGCTTGAGGCTAGCTAATTGGCAAACTGAGCTCACGAATTAGCCCCCACGCCCCCAAATATAAATATATAAATAAGGGGCTGCACATTGGTGCAGCAGGTAGTGTTGCAGTCACACAGCTCCAGGGACCTGGAGGTTGTAGGATCAAGTCCCTGCTCCCGGTGACTGTCTGTGAGGAGTTTGGTGTGTTCTCCCTGTGTCCGCGTGGGTTTCCTCCGGGTGTTCCAGTTTCCTCCCACAGTCCAAAAACACACGTTGGTAGTTGAATTGGCGACTCAAACATGTCCGTAGGTGTGAGTGTGTGAAGGACTGGTACCCGTCCATAATGTGTTCCCACCTTGCACATTGTGATTAAATAATTAATTACAGTTTATCTCAAAGGTACAAGATACTGTCCAGAGAACTGTAACTAAATGCCTCACAGCCCAGTACTTTTGGGGCTTACACTCCTACCTCATGATTAACAGAAACAAATCTATGACACACCTGAACTGTTCTCAGGCTATAATCACGCTTGACCAAGTAGGAAAGCAGAACAATATAAAATAATATTTTGATGAAAAAATATTTCTTGTTTTTTACACTTTCCTCTCCTCTTGATTTAATGTAAGATTAGGAAATAGACTGAGTGTAAATCATGTAAATTGTGCAGTGTTTGTTTAGTAAGCACTGATCTCAGGAAAGCTCCAGGTATAACATCAATGTTCTTGAAGACACTGGGGAAAATGGACTTCAGTGTTAAACTTCATTCATTCATTTATTCATTCATTCATTGCCTGTGACTGCTTATCGAGTTCAGGGTCACTGTGAGTGTTAACCTTGAATGGTACAAATGAAGACGCACATAAAAATCAATCAATCAATCAACTAATCAATTAGATTGTATTTATATTGTGCTTTTCCCAACAGAAAGTCATCACGAAGCAACATTACAGTTTACGAAGTTATGGTTTAAGTTGTGAGGTAAGAATGTGCAGGACCAGTGATGTTGTGAGGGGATAAAAACTGGTATAAAGTCTATTTGCGCTACAACTATCCCTTGCATAGCCATGCAGGATGCTGTAGGAGAGACAAGCAAAGATCTCAAACAGGATGCGTAGAGTCGAGGGATAAATTAGGGCAACATCAGGGAGAGCATCATGGCGTCTTGATGCATGAGAGAGACAGCAGAAAGAAAACTAGAGAGGAGGGAAAAACAAGTGTGGGTGAGGGAGTTCAATATGCAAAACTAGCTATAACACCAGTAGACAAACAGTAGCCTGAAAGAGGGCGATTAACCAAAAGGCTGTGTGTTTTCGTTTAGATTCAATTATTGAGTGTGCCTAAGCCTCAATCTCTAACAGAAAGGCTGATAAAGAGCTTTACGAGAAAAGGCACTTTCTCCTGCATTGCTTTTCCTAATATGAGGACCTAAGAGTAGACTGGTTTCCTGTGAACGAAGTGTACACAAAGGGTGATAGGGTATGAGAAGGTCAGAGAGATACCTGCAGCCTACACCATTTAGAGATTTATAAGCCAAGCACACTATATTATAGTCAATGCAATGTTTTACAGGTAGCTAGTGTAGTGATTAGAGAATGGTGGTTATGCGATCAAATGTTCTATCTCTGGTAAGCACTCTAGCTGCTGCGTTTTTGAACTAACTGAAGCTTGTGTAATGCTTTGCATGAGCTCCCTGCCAGACGCTCACTGCAGCAATCTAGCCTTGAAGTTATAAATGCATTTTCTTGCTTCTCCACATCTTTTAAGTTGAAGAAGGTGGTTTTCGTTATGTCGGATATGTGAGTGTCAAATGTGAGAAGTGAATCAAAAGCTACCACTAAGCTCTGTCTAGTCTGGTAAATAGTGTGAAAGTAACGACAATAAAACAGTAACCATGACAATGCCGTTAATTATTGTCACATTACACTGTTTATTACAGTAAATCATCAGGGGGAAAAACATCCTTTTCAACTCATTTTAGAAGTTGTTTTCAGTGTTTCCGTTCTTATCATTTGTCTGACTGATATTGATGGAGCATGTGGCAACACGACCCCGGAACATCCTTAACACGGCTCACATTCTCCTCCAGCTCTGTCATAAAGTGCTCCAACATTCACTGTTTGTGTTTGTTCACAGCTGCAGTTGACTTCGGACCAAATGAAGAGGTGATGTCATCATTTTCAGCACTAACCTACTTTCATGTTTATTCTGTTTTTTTCATCAGCACTGGCCTACATTACACTTCATTAAAAGAACACACGTCTGTTATGATGGAGTGCAGCTTGACCACACACTGGATTTTATGAGTGTATAAAAACACAGTGAAATGCAGACGTGACCAATAGCATTCAGGCTGCAGGTTTCTAGGTAACAGTTACATGCAAATGATGGTTATTGTAATGATGCTGATGATGAAGATGATGGTTATGGTAAATGTAATGAAAAAAATGGTAGTAATGGTAATGACAATGACAGTTATAGTGATGATGATGATGATGATGATGATGTCAGTAATGGTAATTATGCCAATAATAAAGATGACATTTATTTTCACAATGCTAATGATGAAGATGACAGTTACAGTAATGAAAATAATGAACACTGATGTGAATAACGTAACACCATAATGTTAATGATGACAAAGGTGATTGTTATTGTAATAATGATGACCACGAAGGTCATGATAATGATGCAGATGATGAAGAGGATGATTATAATAAGGATGATTATGGTGATGATGGCAACCCTAATAGTGTTGCTGACTTGTTTTCTGATTTTCTTAAGTTGCTCTCATGCATCACAAGTTTGTTTTTTATGTCTGGGTAGGAAACACACTACGTATGGCTGTGGAAAAACCCATTTGTGTGTGTGTGTGTGTGTGTGTGTGTGTGTGTGTGTGTGTGTGTGTGTGTGTGTGTGTGTGTGTGCGTGTGTTTGTGTGTGTGTGTGTGTGTGAAAAAGAAAGATATAGAGAGAGAGAGGGAGAGAGAGAGGGGAGTGTTTTGTTCTTATCTCATCCTGTCACAGCCTGGCAACCCACCACCTTCCCCACCCACACTGTTTACTTTGTAGTTTAAACATTTACTCGCACACACACACACACACACACACACACACACACACACACATACATGCACACATACACCTGACACTATCTTGCCCATACACAATCATCAAACTTCTCTGCGGCTCCACTTCTGTAAGTTGATGAAGCTGGTAGAACAAGAAAATGGGACCCCGCACAGCCGGTGAGTTTAAACACACACACACACACACACACACACACACACACACAAACATTTAATGGACGTCAGCATAAACACATTTTTTACCAGGTTATTTTGGAGCATTTCTCTGTTTTTTCATTGCTGTGTTTGTACTTGTTTTTTTTTTTAATGAATCTCTTTGAATCTCTGTATTCTGAGAAGAAAGTGATGCTTGTCTGATGTTTTATATTTATCAAAAAACCTAATAAAAAGCTGATTAATAAATAAAAAACCTATTGTCTGAGAGTATTGTAATGACTAAGTAAGACAGGAAATCAATAGAGATCTGTTGTTACAATGGTAAATAACCAAGGTTATAAAAGTAGACCTTATATAACAACATTGCACATTTTAGCCATTCATTCATTGTCTGTAACCCTTATCCAATTCAGGGTCGCGGTGGGTCTGGAGCCTACCCGGAATCACTGGGCACAAGGTGGGAACACACCCTGGAGGGGGCGCCATTCCTTCACAGAGCAACACACACTCACACATTCAATCACACACTCACATTTATGGACACTTTTAAGTAGCAAATGCAACTACGAATGTGTGTTTTTGGACCGTCGTGGACCTCACACCAAGAGCAGTGCTCTTGGCATCCCCTATTGGGGGGGGGGGGAGCTAGACAGGCAGAAGGGACCAATACAATCATCAAAACATTATTGTGTACAGTATACTGTATATTTAAGTATTACTATGTTTGTGTGCATATGTGTGTGTGTGTGTGTGTGTGTGTGTGTGTGTGTGTGTGTGAATGCCTCTGATAAAGCTGTTATGTAACAGTGGGAGTGGGGTTGTAACATTAGCCTGTACAGTGATAAACATGTCATACATGGCATTATTTACACCACTCATACTGAAACTAACAGTCTTTTATCTATCTATCTATCTCTCTTGTTCTCAGCTGGGCCATCAAAGCAAGGGAAACCAGTGTCTATGGGTCGTCATGGCAGTAGGAGTGACAGTTACCAAGACAATTCTCCTGTACTCAGTAACCCAAAATCAGGTACCTGTGTGTGCGTGTGTGTGTGTGTGTGTGTGTGTGTGTGTGTGTGTGTGCGTGTGTGTGTGTGTGTGTGTGTGTGTGTGTGTGTGTGTGTGTCTGTATTTGTGAATGTCTGTGTGTGTATCCTTTGTTTTAACATCTGTGCAATACTTACTTAATGCACTCACAGTAAAAGCAAGAGTCAACAATCCAGATAAGCACAACCAATGTTCTCCTAGCATTTTACATTATATAAAAACATGATGAAATATTGCTACTGTCGGATTAATAACCACACATCGCTACCTGAAAACATGCTGTAATGAACCTGGGAATACCCTTCCATTCTAAGCTATAGGCTTTTGCGTTAGACGTCCAAAAGTTTATAAGCAATCCTTGAACTGACAGCTGCTAAAAAGTGCAAACACCAAATGCTTCACACAACTGTATGTTTCAAACTAGTTGTATATTACAAACTATGTAATAAATATTGTGTATGTAGCATAATAATGTACATGTAAATTCTCACACAACCCAATAATTTTTAGGGGACCATAATAACTTTCTTTATTAACCTCTTTATATAAAAAGTGTATTGAGTCCTTTTCTCCTCTGTGGTATCTGTACTTAGTTGAGGTCACTGGGTACACTAAGAGGTTGAGATTATGTGTGTGGCTCTGATTAGGGGTATTACGCTGCCACAAGCATTTGTTACTTTACATTTCCTTTCTTCTTTTTATTTTCCAAATTAAGTTTTACCTATGTTTTTTCGCACATTTTATTTCTATTTCTGTATATTGATACAGTATATGAAATATATTCAGTATATTTTATTGCCTTTATGTTTTAGTTAACTTTTATAATCTTAAATAAGGGAGTCACAATCACACAGCTCCAGGGATCTGGAGGTTGTGGGTTCGAGTCCCGCTCCGGGTGACTGTCTGTGAGGAGTGTGGTGTGTTCTCCCTGTGTCTGCGTGGGTTTCCTCCGGGTGACTGTCTGTGAGGAGTGTGGTGTGTTCTCCCTGTGTCTGCGTAGGTTTCCTCCGGGTGACTGTCTGTGAGGAGTGTGGTGTGTTCTCCCTGTGTCTGCGTGGGTTTCCTCCGGGTGACTGTCTGTGAAGAGTGTGGTGTGTTCTCCCTGTGTCTGCGTGGGTTTCCTCCGGGTGACTGTCTGTGAGGAGTGTGGTGTGGTCTCCGTGTCTGCGTGGTTTTTCCTCCGGGTGACTGTCTGTGAGGAGTGTGGTGTGTTCTCCCTGTGTCTGCGTGGGTTTCCTCCGGTGACTGTCTGTGAGGAGTGTGGTGTGTTCTCCCTGTGTCCGCGTGGGTTTCCTCCGGGTGACTGTCTGTGAGGAGTGTGGTGGCGCTCCCTCCAGGGTGTGTTCCTGCCTTGCGCCGAGTGATTCCCGGTAGGCTCCGGACCCATTCGTGACCCTGAATTGAATAAGCACTTACAGACAATGAATGAATCTTAAATATTTTATATAAATAAATTTATTTTTGCCGTACATAATGTTTTATGTGTTTAGATATGCATTTACATGTTTGTGTGTGTGTGTGTGTGTGTATGTTTGTTGTATATGTCAGTGTTAAAAAAGCAAGTGAGCCCAGAGGAGCTGCAGAGACCTGGAGGGAAATATATAAAGAGAACATTCACTGTAAGTGTCTCCTTAACACACACACACACACACACACACACACACACACACACAAGCCGTTTTATTGAGCAACACACACAAATTCCAGAATGTCATCTCCTTTCTTGCTTTTCACGTTATAAAAATGTATATAATATATATATAATATAAAACATAATATGACAGTGATGTGTGTGTGTGTGTGTGTGTGTGTGTACAGATTGTTGGAGATGCTGTAGGCTGGGGTTTTGTAGTGAGGGGTAGCAGTCCGTGTCACATTCAGGCCGTTGATCCCAGCGGACCAGCAGCTGCTGTTGGAATGAAGGTGAGGAATGGCATTCTGGGAAATGTAGCTGTTAAGGAACAATCAGTAACATTTTCTATGAAGCCTGTATTTCCAAGCCTTTACAAATGTAGTTATAACTGTTTGTAACGACATAATAATGCCTTAAAAGACTCTTATAATGAGTTATTTTTAAATATATTTTTCACTTATACATAAGTGTCAATATTAATTATAAAGTCTTTTAAATGGAAAATGTGGTGGGTAAGATTTTCTTTGGTGTGGTAGCACTGAGACTGGCTGCATATTTAAAAGCAAATAAATTAATCGATATGTCAATGCAAAAGGCCAGTGTTTCTGGCTTTGCTGTGTGACAACAGAGAAGATAATTCATGTCATAATTAGTCATAATTAGAGTGTAGTGTATTGCATGATGGTTATCGTCCCCCCAGAACGTGATGACCCTGACGACTACTGTACCTTGCACACTGCTGTTACTGGGGAAGTTAAATGATAACCTTAGGTGAGCTAGGCTGAAGTAAAACCGAGCAAGTCTAGAAGTTTATTGATATTTAATGGAAAACTTTTGAGGGACAATTTTGTAATGGTGGGAAAACAGATCCTGTCTCTACTGAAGAGACAGGTTTATGTAGATGGTACAGTGCAGCACTCAATGATACAGAGCAAGTTGTGGGCCTAAAGGCCAAACTGATGAGAGCTACTAATAGCATTGGTAGATCATGTTTGCCAGGGAAGCTGAAACTGTGATGTCTGCAGATTGGCCTACTGCCTCGCATTAAATGGCCGCTGATAGTTTATGATTTTCCAATCACAGAAGTAGAGAGGATGGAAAGAGTCATAAACAAGGCCATAAGGAAGTGGCTAGGGGTGCTGCAGTGTATAAGTAGTGTGGCATGGTATGGGAGAGGAGTACTGGAGTTACCACTCACAAGGTTAGTTAAGAAATTTGCCAAGGTTAGACATGAGATGATTTTGTTAGGATCTAAGGACACGGTGGAAAAAGCAGCAGCACCTGTCACAAAAGCAGGAAGGAAGTGGTAGCGCAGGTATCTAGCTGGTGTTTATTAGAACTAAGGGATGTGATTGCTTTACGCACAGGTCATTATCAATTTATAAGACATTATAATTAATTATAGCTCCTTATAAGAGCTTTATGAGACATTATTGGAATGTTTATGTCATGCTTATTAAGCATTGTTATATTTCTAAGAGATATAAATGCACTTATAAAGGGTTATTAAAGAATTAAAAACATGAAACATAGAAATTGTTATAGAATAATCTGTAATCCTGTACTATTTAAAATGGCTACCATACTGCAAATTTGAAACACTTGAGAGTGTTGTCTGCACCTCCCGCTCCTCTCTAGATATAAAAATCACAGGTTGCCAGGCTATGGAAAACCAAACCTACAACATACAACACCAGACAGGTTTAAGATCTTTGAACACTCATAGCTAAAAAGAATGTGCCATAATAAACACAAGTCAAAGGCAACAAGTGAACAAAGTCAACAAGTGTCTGGAGTCGTGTTTCATAACCTAGGGTGTTCTTTACTGTGATTTGGGCAGAATTCCACAAACATACGTCCTCTGAATCTCTGTGTGTGCATCTGACTTATATAATTCTACTCACACTAACTTCACATTAGGATGTCATTAAACTTCAACCTTTTGTGTATTATACTGCAGATAAAGTGAGAGATTTAATGCCACAATAATTCTGGACAAAGTCAACACAATATTCCAGAACATTCAGTCTGAAATCTTTGGCCTTAGCACAATTAGAGTTTTATAACCAGACCAAGAAGCAGATTTGCTGACCTTTGTGACATTCCTTAACATAGTGATGATCAGTAACAATCACGTTGCTTTATGAACACAATAAAAATGACCTACCACATTAATAACAACTCATTTTGCATCTTTTGAAAAAAAAAAAAAATCTATGATTACATTGTGCCATCAAACAGTGTACGGTGAAGTGACATAGACTTTGTAGCAGAGTATATCAGAATGACATGATGTAGGTATACTGTATTATAAATTTTATATAAATACCCTGGCAATAATGAATGGAATCACTTAGAGGATCCAAACTTAGAGGATGTTCACACAGCTTATTTACTTCATAGAAAAAAATACATATAAGATACAAAACTGGCTTTCTTAAACAAGTTAATAATAATAATAATAATAATAATAATAATAATAATAATAATAATACATTTTATTTATATAGCACATTTCAAGAACCCAAAGTGCTACTCACTCATTCATTCATTCATTCATACATTCATTGTCTGTAACTGCCTCCTCAGAGAAACAAATTCTCATTTTGATTAATAGCATATTTATTCCACATAAATTTCAGCAATTTCAGAAAAAATTGATCCACATGTGATATGAATTCTCTGAAGCATGGGCTTTACTAACAAAAAGCCACATACTATATTCTACATCAAGCTGAATTCTACTTTCTCAGACAGTATTTGACAGATCAGCTATTCAGGACGTGGCCTTGACATGAACTTATCATTGTTTTTTAACTGTAAATATTTTCTTGGTTTTGATTTTTTTTTATCTGTAATTAGTTTTGTTTTACATTTTTCTATTTTCAAAGCATGTTGCTCTGTGTTTTCTAGCCTGACACTCTGACATGTTCCATGTCATTTCCTTTTGTGACCTTGCCATTATGTTCATACTAGTACCAAACATAGAACAAACATTTTAAAATCATGAAACATTTACAATCTGTCTTGGATTTTCTTCTTGATAGGGGTTTTATAAAACTTTGGAGTGTTTCAAATGACAAGTCTCCACTTTCTTTCATTTAGCCAAGTCTAAAAGCAGTTAGCACTTCCTTTTTAAACTGCAGAATTATTGCATTTGCAGTTTACTGGCATTAGTTTTAGATATGCAAATAAAAGGTGATTTCATACTGTATATTTTTTCTCAACATCGAGTGACTCTAATTGTTGCCTCTGCTTGATCTGGAAAACAATGTATTTATGAATATATTCAAATCATTTGTTTCATTAGTGCGACAGATCTGTGTTTTTTTTATATGCTAAGTAAAACATATGGGTCAACGTCCACTAAGTTTGGTGATTACATTATTTGTGCCACACTCAAAATACAGGTAAATACGGGTGGCACGGTGGTGCAGTAGGTAGTGTTGCAGTCACACAGCTCCGCTGACCTGGAAGTTGTGGGTTCGAATCCCACTCCGTGTGACTGTCTGTGAGGAGTTTGATGTGTTTGTGTAGGTTTTCCTCTGCATGCTCCGGTTTCCTCCCATGGTCCAAAAAAAATCACACGTTGATAGGTGAAACCCTGTGACGGACTGGTGCCCCCTCCAGGGTGTGTTCCTGCACTACGGCTAGTGATTCTGGGTAGGCTCCGGTCCAACTGCGACCCTGAACTGGATAAGAGGTTACAGATGAATGAATGAATGAACTAAATGTCATTTGCACCTAGAAAGTGTCGTGAACCAGGCTGGCAAATGCAATGAAAAAAAGTCACCTATTAAAATAAGAGATTATAAATACTTAGGTGTAGAGGGTCTATGTCCGTTTCTGTTGTTCAGCCTTATAGAGAAGGCTCAGTCTAATGTGCCTTATAATAAATTGTTAACGTTTGATAATGAAGTCTAAAATCAGAATGAAGGATGTGACTCTGTAGAATATGTCTTTGTGTGTGTGTGTGTGTGTTTAGGTCTGTCAGTTCGTAGTGTCTGTAAATGGAATAAACGTTTTGGAAACAGACTATCGGACCATCAGTCACCTAATCCTCACTGGACCTCGCACTGTTGTCATGGAGGTGATGGAGCCAGTCGACTGCTGAGGAGTCCACTGAAAGAAATGCATTGGGATGCAAACCCAGAGGTATCGTAATGGCCCTACAGTGATTGGAGCAGTGGTCACTGAACATTATCCTGGAGATCTACTGTCCTGCAAACTCCCACAGACACTAATTTAACTCTCAGGGAAAACAGCTGCTATGAACCGACTTGATTCAAATGTGGACATTGGTTCCACACCAGTGACAACACAATTACTGTCTCCGCCGTGCTTGAGGATTTGATTGCACTCTGTCACAAAGGACATTTGGAGGACAGGTATTGATGTTGGATGATCAGTTCTGAATACCAAACACTCCAATTCATCCCAACTCATTGGACGGAGCTCCAATAATCTTAGTGCTTGGAGGCTTTATAACCCTCATATTCCCATTCAACTGGACAATGCTTTGCTAAAACTTAAGGAAAGCTGCTAAATTGAACCTGACAACAGGATATTAGATCTCCAGGTCTAGGGTTGGTGACATCTACGTAGTATGCAATAAAAAGTTAGTTCTGTATCTATAATTGTAATAAACCTATTTAATTTTTGACAGAGAAACTTACAAAATTTGTTTAATATTCTCTAAAAGCAACATGAATCCATAAATGTAATGTTTCTTATTCAAACATCAGGCTTAAAGGAACACTAGGTGGTATTTTAACCTTAAGATTACAGCTTTAAAATTGCTCTGATGCTTCACTGACCTATTATAGGGCCTTCCCTCCTGCTCCCCCTTCATTTTAGAGCAATGTTGTAATGTTGTAGGAGGTGAACCGCTCCAGGTGACTGTCTGTGAGGGGTTTGGTGTGTTCTCTCCGTATCCACAGGGGTTTCCTCCCACGGTCCAAAAACATACGTTGGTAGGTGGATTGGCAGCTCAAATGTGCCCCAGTGCCCCTAGGTGTGAGTGTGTGAGGGTGTGTCACCCTGTGAAGGACTGGCACCCCCTTCCGAGTGTGTTTCCACCTCACGCCCAGTAATTCTTAGTAGGCTCCGGACCCACCATGAACTGGACTGAACTGACTACGAATGGATGTACAGTAGAAGGAGCCCAAAAGCAAAAATACCAAATCCTACCTAGTGTTCCCTTAAGGCCTTAGCATACTCCTTGCAGAGAACAGGCCTCAGTGAACAACATGAGGTAATTTAGTAACTGCACATGTTACGTGTCAAACGTAAAGCACCTGGGCAAACTTTGAGGACCAATGTGTTATATGACACAGACTGTGACGGGTTAAATGGCTAAACGAAACCACTGAACGTATGCAAACTTTGTGCAACCCTCATAAGCTCTACAAGAAGTATGCTGAGGCCTTTAGACTATTAGTAAACCTGATTCCAACTGTTCCCAGGTTGTTGATTTTTATTTTACATAAGTAATTTTATTTTGTGGAATAGAGTTTCAGAATGATGCTAGCTAGCGAGGATGTCAGTTAGCTAACAACAGAATTAGGCTGTTTGTGTTCTCCTCCAAGTGTGTTGAGTTACAGTGATGTGGGGTAGGCAGCTGTTTCAAAAGCCTAGGAGCTCCACACCTCAGAGGAAAGCATATGTTTGTGTCACCTTCCCATTTAAGTAGCATCGTGTCATTTGGAGAGTAATAACTAGTTGGTGGAATTTGCAATGAGTAAAAGGGTACATGGGTTTGTAACCTCCTAAGTCCCCCCACAAACCCACCTCACCAACCTCCTTGATAATGAATCCAGTGCTGCTCCCAGACATCCATTCTCTTCAGGTTAAGCACAGGCCAATTATAAACCACTAGGTAGACAAAACTATCAGATCCTCATTCCCTTTAACGTCATCTCTCTGTTACAGAAGCACTTTTGCGGGTCTCTGTTTGGTCTTTTTTTTTTATTTAGGTTTCTTATATTTGTCTTCATTACTGGCTTTTTGAAGATTTTTCGACTATAATTTGCAAAAATAAAAGCTCTGTAAATTGGTGTATGATTGTGATATGTGACTAGTCGGTGTAGCTATACCCTTTAATCAGACTAAAGGTTCTGCTATGTGTTGTTTGTGTATTTTTTGGTATATAGCACCTCTATGTGATTATGAATTTGTAACGTAGAGTCAAATCACTGTGTTATTATGAAGTCAAACCTAATATATAAATAAATTATTTTTAAAATGACTATTAAATCTAAAATAATTATTTAAATAATTATTTTTCTGTATGCACTTAAAATAAACATATTTCAATATGATCCTGTCTCTGTTCTTGTTTCTGAAAGAGGACCCCTGCTTGCCCAGTGTGTTTTTTTTTTTTTTTTATCAATTTTGTATATCTATTTGCTTAAGTAAGGCCTTTTACGACTAAATGTTGTAAAACTGCTGTGAAAATCTGCTAGAATTCAGCTACATAAATATTACTGAGTTCAAGTACTGATGTTGACTGGATAAAAAACATAAATAAAGTATTATACTGAGCTTCTTCATTTGAGAGAACACAGTTCAATATCTCCACAGTCCAGGGGAACCACTTTTCTATGGATATTATACAAAGTGTGGGTGCACAGCTGAATGTCTCTAGCAGTTATGACAGAAATATATGCAACTTCATTTAGTGGAAATCTCTTTGAGGTGACTTTTGAGTGTATATTGGGTCTGATGAGTATATTTTAATCAGAATATTTCATAAAATGAATAAATGAACGGATGAATAAATGAATGAATGTTAATCAGTGGCAGAAATGTGTTTGTGTGTGTGTTACTATAACTGCGTATAATTGTAGTTAAGCTGTTGATGTACTGTAGTGATATAAACACTTGATGGCAGTGTAACCTACATTTACATACACCCTGAGTTTGTTTCTGTGAAGCAATGATCATACATTAATGCAGCCTCTTTCCCACTCACTGTATCTATCACCTGTGGACAGTTTCACACATTCACACCTGTGGATCGGCCCAGCACCCGGAAGAAAACCCACTCAGACACAGGGAGAAGACATCACACTCCTCCCAGACAGTGACTCAGGCTGAGCATTGAACCCAAGACTTCGGGACACTGGAACACTACCAGAAGTGCCACAATGCCACCCTATAATATTTATATTTACACTTACATTTACTTGTACTCAAGTGCTTTATATACACAACATCTAGTGGAGTCTTCTTGTAATGAATGATTTATGCTTCATTGCAGGCAGAGGCATTCAACTATGTCCTCGCAGTTGGTTTAACCTACATAGAGCAAGAATGACTAGAGGTGAAACACCCATAGAATGCGAGGGAGCACAGGCAGCTTATTTTAAAGTCATTTCTTAAACATGATGAACAAAGTTAATCCCCACAGTAATTATGTAATTACAGATAAAGACTGACATCATCACTGGGGCATTATTTCTGATTGATGCAAGCACTGATTGTAAAACTGATTGCATAAAGTACCTTTAAGAGAAAACTCTTCTATTTGAACTCCATAGTCACCAGAGATGTGAGCTTGAACACTCCCTTCAATCCAGCGGTGGAAGTCCATTTTTTTACCATTCAGGCTAGGATACATTTGCCAGACCGCCCTAGAAGAGGCATTTTCCCTACTAACTGACCGACTGACTGAATAGGAACGTTATTTCACCCTCTGTTGTTAGTTCAGTCTTTTTCACCAACGAGGAACCAGAACAGTTCCAATTCGTAACTAAATTTGAAACCATTTGGCACCAACATAAACTGGTTTGTGAACCAGAAAAATTAGTTCCCAACCAAAGAACAGTAGGTTCTTCAGCGCGAACCGTGGCTTTGTCTGTGGGCATGCTGAGGTTCAGTAATTCAAGAAAAAGCTCAGAGAACTCAAACATAGTGTTATTGCCCAGTGGAGCTGATAGGGTCATTTACAACATTTCATATAAACAAATAATAGGAAATAAAAATGGAACATGCTCGGTTTGTGTGTGTTTCTGGGGTTGTGTTTGGCTATGCGTTAGTTACGTTCTCCACTGTTTACAAGCTCAGCACGACGGCTTGGAACCTGCACCATTTTCACATGTATTATATCTCAATGAGAGAGGACTAATGCTGAATTTGTCTTATTTCACGTAAGTGTGTGTCTTTGTCTGAAATACTGTAAAGAAAAGTGGCGGAGAGACATTTGGTGGCATTACTGTTTTTATAAAACTCCATATAGCTGTATACAGCCACATTAAACTTCACATGCTTTAACCTGTTACACTGAATAAATTAGTCATTGTAATTCTTAAAATCAACAAAATGTTCTTGGTCTCCTTTGTTCTTCTGTGGTAGATTGTCTAGCATTTATTTTTAAATAAAATGAACAAGAAAAACACTGATGCCGGCATTATATATTATGAACAAAACTTTATGGCCCTTTTTTAATTTCTGCATTTATTAGTCCTGCCCTCCTTATTTTCTGTACAAAACAATCACACAATAATAATAATAATAATAATAATAATAATAATAATAATAATAATAATAATAATAATAATGCATTTTATTTCATAGGTGCAATACAATTAATAATAAAGGAACAAAAGAATAGACAACATTAAAAACAGGTTAAAATAAGACAATGCAATTGAGTCAATCAGATGGAAAAGGCAATCTTAAACAGATGGGTTTTGAGTGTGGACTTGAATTGTGAAAGTGAGTTTATATTCCTTATGTCTGGTGGTAAAGAATTCCAAGGCTGGAGAGCAGAGTGGCTGAAAGCTCTTCTCCCTGTGGTAGTGAGACAGACGGAAGGGACAGTCAGATAAATTTAGAGAGATGATCTGAGGGTGCGAGAGGGAGTAGCAACATGGAGAATATTGGAAAGATATGTAGGAGAAAAATTATGGACGGTCTTGAATGTGAGCAGAAGGGACATTTGTAATCGATGCGGAACATGACCGGGAGGCAGTGGAGCTGTTGCAGGACAGGAGTGATGTGGTGAATGGAGGGGGTTCAGGTGATGATACAGGCAGCAGAATTCTGGACCAGTTGAAGCTTATGGAGAGATTTGTGATAAGACAGAAAAGGAGGGAGTTGCAATAATCAAGGCAGGAGGTAACAAAGCTGTGAACAAGGATATCATTGGTATTGGGAGTAAGGTTGGCACGAAGATGGTTGATGTTATGCAGGTGCAAATAGTAATGTTATTGATATGAGATTGAAATGAAAGAGCAGTGTTGAGGACGACACCCAGACTCTTCACCTGTGGGGAGGGATCCTTTCCAATAGAAAGGCTATGTATTTTGGGATTTCCTGTTTTTGAAATACCAAAAACACCTGTGACAATGGCTATAAGTCTAATGGCGTCCGGGCTTGCCTAGTTTTGCTTTTTCTTGTTTTTATACAGGCAAAGGATGCCTGACAGCTTTTATTTTGACTAAGAGTATGGACAATAATAATGTAAGTCACTCTGGATAAGAGCATTTGTTTTTATTGTGTAAGGTCTCAGAGCAGTTCACAGCCCCACAGTTGCAATGTGTCAGCCCAGCTATGTAGATCATGCCCTGGTGTTCACCATTCCACCACCTGCTGCATGACAGGTATAACCTCTTTAGGCAACATGTGGGAGAAGGAAAACCCAGAGTTTAAACCACCGACTCTAAGCTTTGTAGGTTTTACCTCTTTCAAACAAAGTCTCTAGGGACCCTTGCAAAAGTAAGTTTAGCTGAAAGGCAGATGAATCTATAGCAGAGGATTAACCATCACCTGGATCACAGAGAGGAGTGGCGACCAGGATTATATCCCAGGAAAAGCTGAATGGAATAGACACAAGAAATTCCTGTTACATCAAATAGAGACATCACACTCCACGTCTGTTTTAGACTTCTAGTGCTGAGGTTCTTCTTTTGAGAATCTCAGTGCAGGATTCTTGACAGCTCAACATCCTTTGAGGAAATGCTTTTTTATAAAGTGGATTATAGTAAATATAAACCATGTAATTTGACCAGTGCTACACTTCCTAATTTAGTGTGTAGTATATGTTTGCCTTGATTGAAAATGAAATAAATAAAGGGTGGTCTTTTGCTCAGTACTTGTTATAACATTGTTATACCTTGTCAGATGGAGATGGTTGCAATAGAACCCTTTTTGATGACCTTTTGGGTGTTTTCTTAAGGTGTGTTAAGAACCAGACTTTCTTTAACCTGATAATTGCAATTATTTGTATTTGTAAGGACTTGATTCTATGGTGTACCTGTCCACACTCGCTGAGAAAGGAGACTCTGAACACTGTAAATATAGATGAAGATTGGCAGTCGTGCTTTAAAATAGAGTAAAACATTGAGCCATTGTGTCATGAGTCTATGATGATTTAGTCATTAGTAGATGTCTGCTCCCAGCTCTTACTCACGGTATTCATCTGCGTACATTTACAGGTACAAACCCAATGTTCAGTTTACGCCCTGAAAAAAAACAAACTTAAGATGCATGAATTGAATGAGTTAACCCTTTAAGGCCCATTCAAAATATACCTCTTTCTGCCTTTAAGCTACTCCTCTCCTTCCATACAGCTTTGTACACAACAGCTTATCAATAGCTGTTTCTAAGCAGATAATATTCAGTTGTGTGAAAAACATTTGAAATCCATCTGGTGAAATGACATGAGATCTGTGTCCGTTCAGTCATCAGCTGTGAATTCTCTAATACACATATATTCAGAAGAAATTGACTTGCTTATTTATTAGATCAACAGGTGAGGACACAATACAATCAAGTGAGACCCCCCAAAAAAATTAACTATGCACCATATGCTTTATCTGGAGCTCACCTGATAGTACCTAACAGTACCTGGTGCTGACATAATAGTATGTACCTGGTGCTCACGTAAAGGTGACGTTAAAAATTTTAATTAGAAAACACTGTTTATAAAAATCTGAGGATGTTTCCTCATCATTTGCTAGCTCTCCAGTCTATTCGCATGCTTAAAATAAGTCTAAGCTCTAGGAGTCTACAGCTCCGAGATAAAAGGCATCTGGAGTATATTTTAAACAATGGAGAGAACTCCAAATGTTGAAAAGCACAAACACAGACGAGGATATTGCTCTATTCCCACTCTTTAGGTTGGGAATATAGACTTATTTTTGCTGTTTCAGATTACATACATTTTCAGATTACATAGTTGTGTCCAAATTCAGGAGACATCTAACTGCAGCACCCAAAGTGCTACAAAACTAAACAACTTAAGTTACAAATGGGTTTCTCTGGTAATTCAAGCAGGGAATAAAAACTTACAGGCAACAGTCATTTCTTTCCATCAAATATACTATTCCACTTTAAATAAGATGGAGCTTCTGAATCAAACCAGAGCGAACAGTGTTTCCCTACAATTGTAGATATTCCATCGGATATTAGTTGGTTTTCACCTTAACATATCTGGTGCTCACATAATTACGTCTGCAGCTCATCCGATATTATCTTGTGCTAATTTAAAGTCTCCTGTTTTCTGAGATCTACACATTGCTGTGTGGATTTGATTGCATTCTTCTTCAAAGACACCCTGTTCTTATATTAGATGTTTAGTTCCAGACCACAAATGCATCTCCAACAAATGGATCTCAATCACTCCAGAGAAAACAGTTTCTCTGCTCCACAGCCAAGTGCTGGTGGATGGTACACCACTCTAGTCCCCTTTTCTGTGACAAGTGGGGTCTATCAAATTTGGACTTGGTGTACAATAGTTGCTCCAGTACAGAACTAAAGAAGCAGTCACCTGCATTTCTTGGCTGATCGGCTACAATTGGGGTGTGGAGAGAAATGCATGAATGTAACTCTCTTCTGAATTAGCGTTAAGAGTTTAGTGAAAAAGGATGTGATCCTGGGGTCAGCGCAAAAGAAACATCAGCTTGCAGCTGGATGAGTACCTCAGGTGTAGTGAACAGGGCTTGACCTCTTCAGTTACAGTGCAAAAATGTGAAGATCACATGTGAAGTCAGAATAGTGTCAGAGATTGACATATTAGTGCTGTATGCAGTCATGTGAACTCTGTAAGATATTCCAAGGATGACTTAAGATCACAACTGTAGATTCTGACTTTTTTGTGTCTTTAGCCTGCATTCCTTTGCTGTCTAAACCTCAGAGAAGGTTTCACACATACTCATACACACACACACACACACACACACACACACACACACACACACACACAAAAGGACACATGTGGACACACCCAGCCGGTGATCTTCAGCTAAAAGGAAGGAGAAAACTGGTACAGGGATTTATGGCGCTCTGTTCCTGGGCTCTCTCGTGGCTGTGACCTGGCTGTCATGGTGATGACGGGCGGGCGTCACATTCCTCTCCACGGATTTCAGCCTGTTCAGACACATCCAACATGGCTGACTTAGAGAGAGAGAGGAGAGAGAGAGAGAGAGAGAGAGAGAGAGAGAGAGAGAGAGAGAGAGAGAGAGAGAGAGAGAGAGAGAGAAATCTAGAGCCTTAGGCCGAGCAGCCTCACCTACACAACACTGCGGAGAGGAGGAACTCCTCAGGTGAATTCCTCAGATCCACACATACACACTGCTAGAATCACCATTCAAAACTGTGGAATCACTTCAAGAGTTGATTTTCATGTTTACTATATAAAGAGCACAGTGAAAATAAACACTGACTCCAGGATCATGGTGCTAGATTAATACAGGAATGACAGAAGCAACAGGTACAAAAAGACAGTGTAGCAATTTTTTCACTATACTTTTACTATTATAAACACAAGTACTTTCGCTAGTACTTTTGATGATATGTGTAAGTACGTGTACATGTGTGTGATGATAATTCACTAACATGTGGCCCAACAAATCTGACCCTAGCACTGAGTGTGGTATAAATAAATTTAGGTTTTAAAGGGTGACTCACAACAGCAGAAGGACACTGTATTTTTGCAATTTTTTTTCTTCTTGACCCAGTAACGCAATTTTAAAAAATAATTTTAAACACATTGTATATATAGTATAGCTTAAAGGCAACATTGGCAATTCTGGGGAACTACTTCTGTCTCTGCTTTGTTTACATTCAGAAGCTCCATGTCTTTTTAATTGGTTGTTTGTACGTTTAACTTGTCTGTACATTTTTATTCACTGTTGGCATTGGTTAGAGAGTCAGTTCAACCTTACATTATTCATATGAAACAGTGAACATAAGTCAGATAAAAAACAATATCCTTATCTCTTTTCATGCTTTTCAGCATTTGGAGGTCTCCTTGAGAAAGCTTGGCATATAGGATTGTGATCTTTTCATTTTTAAATCATTTACTGACACTGGGGTTTCGTAAATACGTTAAAGCAGTTTGGAGCACACAGACACACAGGAGAGCAGTAAATGGTGAAGAAACATCCTCATCCACATTTTTTTAATTAAAATTGTGAACATCACCTTTAAAGATCACAATACTCAATTCTAAGTGTTGGCTGTAGAGGGCTAATAACTTTATCATATACTGTGTATATTTCTATAGAGAAGATTACATTACTATAGAACTTATAGGTTTTATCAAATTTAAAAAAGGTGTCTCAAACTCATTTACACACACATCTCATTTATATATAATAAATCTTTCCAGACCTGAGTCATTAAGTTCACATAATGAACAAGCAGCATCTCTTACTAGAAATTATTTCCCAACATTTTCTGCATCTAGTGAGATACTACAGGGCCTAGAGACTACTACAGTGTAATGTTTGATCTCATCTGCAATTTTAAAAATTCCTACTTTTCATGTATGTATAAAGTAAATGTAATACACTAACAGAATGTAAATGCATTAATTATAATTATAGCTTAATACATTTTTTATATATAAATATAAATATTAAACAGAGCTGTAGACGATGCTGTAATGATAGAGATAGCTGTAAAACCTAGAGAATGAAGGTAGCATTTCTGTCATGGCTTATCTTTGGTTTGTTTATCTTATCTTTCTGGAAGGTCTCATCAGTAAACATAAACCTTTACTGCCCCTAAAACTAAAGGTATCATTTAGGGTTCAGTGCTCGACCCCCTGCTTTTTCCCTTGGCCAGATTTCTTTTTTAGCAACATAGACTTTACATTGTTCTGCCGGCATTAGTCTGACTCGTTTTCTCATTTATTCAAGGATCAGAATTAATCTTAGTAAATGTCTCTATCAAAATATACACCCACTGATATATACAAACCCTGAAAACACAGCTGTGTTCCCTCACTGAAAGTTAAGACATTGATGCAGCTACATTCTGCATTTGGCAGACTCTTTTTTCCCGAGTGACATACCGTTTTATAAAATGTGTTGCAGAGGCAGGCTAATGTAGCATTGGGAGTCATGCCCATGCTGTCTTATCATGACAAGCCTAAGACTAAGGAAATGAACCTCATTCTGTTGTGTTTACCTTGATAAAGTTACCCACTAATTGCTACTTCAATCTGGTTCCACATCTGAAAGAAATGAAATAGGCAGTATTAATTGTTCTGCTCCCAGTCTACAAGGCTGTAACCACTAAAGGATTTAATGGCACTTAAGGATGAGAGCGTAAGTAAGGTCAGGTAGCAATGCTGGAGAGTTCTAGATCACAATAGCCACTCCAACACTGCCATGGCTATTGAATGGTGCTGCAGCACACCAGAGTTCCATTGCTCCAAACCTCTCTGCTTTTGGGCTTTCTACCACTCTAGCTGGTGCTTTTCACTGATCTTGGTGGCCACAGGCTCATGTGAGCCTGCTCCAGACCACCCTATTTCATTTAATTTTGTTTTGTGCTGTTCTTTTTTAAACAAACCATGTGCACACAACTCATTGTCAGCTCATACAGAGAGCGATGGTAGTGAATCTGAGATTGATGAAATGTAAACAGGGAGGGAGTCACGTGCTGCAGGTGTGTGAAAAACTGACAGTGTGACCTTCAAAATGAACCTACAAGCATCTTAAAGCAGAGGTCAGAGAAAAGCCATGAAACAGTGTCAAAGAGTTTACAAAGGGTAAAGACTGCGGCCACTAGACCTATAAATTCAGAAAGACTTTAAAAAAGTTGACAGAAGAGAAACCATGTCTGTGGCAATGTAAGAAACAGCAGAACCTCAGATAGTAGAACCCCATCAGTAGACATAGGTTGGGTTATAACTATTATGAGCATTTTTAATGATAATACTCGTATTATCATTCATCAGGAAATCTTCACACAGTGTCGTAAACTGAAGGTCCAGAAAAATGGAGATACATGTTTTTCATTGGACAGGGATATTATACAGTCAGATTTACACTGCATAATTGAGTACAGTGCCAAATTTAAACTGGGAAATTGTTGAGTTTACACTCTTATAAATAAAGTTGCTACAAAGTGTTCTATTAGTGATGTCATAGAAGAACCACAATTGGTTCCATTAAGAACCTTAAGATCGAGTGATGGATTTTTAAACCTTTAAACTCACACATCTCTTTAAAATACATGGTTCTTTATGGAACCAAAAGTGGTCCTTCAGTGGCATCACTATAAAAACCCCTTGTAGCACCTTTATTTTTAAGAGTGTACACTGTAAAACTAAATAGTGTGTTGGGTTTACAGAGTAAAGTTGAATTCAGTGCCACATTTTTACTGTAAAGTTGAATACAGTTTCAAATATACACTATACAGTAGAATACAATGGAAGGTATACACTGTACAGTGGGATATAGCGCCTAGTTTTCGCTACATTGTTCAATGCAAAATTTTACTATAGAGTAGAAAAAAGTACAATATAAACAGAATGTAACACAACGTTTACACTATAAAGTCGCTTGCGTAAGATATTTTTGGAAAGAATAAGATGTGAAACACCATCCCCACTATAGAGCAGTGTGCTGTTTTAGAGGGGAAGTCTGGGTTTGAATGAGTCTTTATTCTGGTTTGAATGTCTCTGTCCTTCTTCTCCAGAGTATTTAACCCCTGCAGTGAAAGAGAGAAGCTCTTCAATCAGAAAGCTCTCCTCGGGGCTGACAGTTATCTCACATTCTCCCCACTTCCACCCTCCCCCTTTCACACACACAAACAAAAACTGAGGCAAAGTAGTCACTGAAGAAAATTATATTTTCAGGTTTATTACTGTTTTGCCCACTTCAGCATTTCAGATAAAAACTCACTGGAGGCTAGATTAGCTTAATGTAGTTGGTGTAGTATGAAAAGCTGCTGCCTTCTACACAGGAGAATAGGGTTTGATCCCCTGTTTGGGTACAGCCAGATCAGTAAAACTGATGTTATCAGCTGATATGAAGTGGAATAACTCTGTTTATAATATATTACACTCTACCAGAATATTTAAAGTCAATGCAGACCGGAAATTATTGTTTTTACACTAATACCACATAATTTTATTTAAATTACAGCATTTTTATGACTTAATTTTACCAAAGAAAGCAATAGGTGAAGTTACTGAATAATTATTTCGTAATAACTAGTACATTAACATTTAATTTATGGAAACATATATATTTTCGCACAGTAATAACCTGTTGTTACTCTATTGAATATTTGTGGCCTTTGAGCCCTCAGACAGCACTGAATGCTAAATCATCATGCTATTGTGTAAAACACAGCCACATGGTTGTGTTCAGATGTGCTTCAGGATATATGAATGTCATGTGCCAAAAATGAAACAGATCATAAAGACTCTTCTCAGTTAAAAAGAAAAAAGTGCCTCAGTGCAAACGCCAGCATTGATCTGCATATGTGTAAAGGTAATGTTTGATGTAGATACTGGGACTGAGAGACATAGGAGGTCATCATGGCAAATTCTTTTCCTGGTAAGTCCATGGTTATTTCAGCAAGACAATGCCTGGCTACATTCAGCATGTGCTACAACAACGTGGCTTCTTAGACAAAGGGTGGGTCTCCTGTAATGCATCAATGCTGTAATGACCGGAATCAGAAAAGAGCGACCAGGGCAGAAGGGGCACACATTTCACCTGAAAAACTGTAACAAACAGCATCATCAGTTCCAATTGTGATGTAAACCTGCCTCTGTTGGGTGTGCGTGTTTTTTCCAGGTGTCAGTTTCAAAATGTATTTACATTTTCAAAACCCAGTCACATTGTTCTGTGAAAACTCTTTTAAATAAAAATAAAAGTTAAATAAAAGTTTGAGAGAACATACAGAATTCAGAATTCTGTTTTATTGTGTTTTTAGAAGTGGCCCAACTTTGGAAATGATGTTTATAGTTTACTACCCCCCTCTTGGTGTTGCTGATGCCAATAAAACACCTTGAATTGAATCTCGCTGCTGAGGGACTATAAAACCTATGCTGGAGGGACCCACCGGTACCACCCACACACACACACACACACACACACACACACACTCACTCTCACTCACTCACTCACTCTCTCTCCCTCTCCCCCTCTCTCTTTCTCTCTCTCTCTCGAACCGGAGAGACGCGAGCTCAGAGTTCCGCGAGCTGCAGGAGAAGAGGCACGCGTTGTGATCTGCATGTTTTCTACTGAGGTGAGGCTCGAGCGCCGCTAACGCTTTCACTCCGACCCCAGTCCGGTTCAGTGCTTGATGCAGACACGCGGTCAGAGCGGAGTTCACGACGCCGCTGAGGCTGAGTTACTGCTTATTTACAGGGAGACTGACTCTCTCTCTCTCTCTCTCTCTCTCTCTCTCTCTCTCTCTCTCTCTCTCTCTCTCTCTGTTGTTTTGAATAAACTCGTGTGGGACCGTGTACGCGTTCCTTTAAAGCACTTTCACAAAACGTGTTACTAATATCCTCCTATTCTAATCTTCAGGGTTTGAAATTGAATTACTGTCCGTATGGGTATTTGTTAAGTTGCTGAGTTAAGTTGAGCTGAGTGGCCGAGAACATCGCTGTAAAGATTTGATTGCATTCAGCTACAAGAGCATTTGTGAGGGTCCGGTGCTGATGTTGGACGGTTGTTCTCCTGGGATCACAAACCCTGCTCCTACTCATCCCAGAGGTAAATGGGGTCCATCACTCCAGAGAACACCGTTCTAGTGTTCCACTCCTCGGTTCTCGGGAAGGAATTATACGCCTCTGGCGTACAGCTGGCATTGGGCAAGGTTGTCCATTTTTGTGCGGTTTCTTTAGAATATCTTTGGTCAATGCTTTGCTACGGGGATTGTTTAAGCTCTCCCTGTGTGTGTGTGTGTGATGTGCTTAAATCAGTGGAAATCAAGTATTTGGAAGTACAGTGTAATGTTGTATGTGAGAATGATAACACCTTGTGATGATCAGTGTTAACCCAGTGTGTCTCTGTGCAGCTGTAGAACACTAATTGAGGCTGATGAAGATGAAGATGCAGGCACACGGTACTCTCTTCCTCCTGGCGCTGATGTCACTGTGCCCCGGACCCACCCAGGGCCAAGGTAAACAACAACACACCCTCACACATACACACTCACACTCGTGTACTGGCTCGCTCCTTCACGCACTCTCTGACGTTGTAAAACCCATGCGTTCTGCCTCTTTGTTGGTTGTGCATCCATTAATTAGTGAAGCAGGAGCTGTGACTTCTCCTAATTGTACCATCTGGACATGCGTGAAAAAAGAAAAAAAAAAGCACAACTCCAATCAGGCAAGCTGATAAACGGTGTGATGAGACCTGACTCCTCTGTAGAGCAGCGCTGACGATGATGATAGTGTAAGAGCCAGTGAAAGACCTTCAGGTAGCAGAGAATTATATTGTATCACATCAAAACCTCATTACAATCTGATAACACACAGCTGCCCCTTACACAGGGTTTGGCGATATGATATTGTGATAATATTGTAATCTATATGGAGATCACAGACTGAAGGAGCAGTGTGTTATTTTCACCACCAGAAAACGGCACACAATATCCAGAATATGAAAAGCTAAAAATTATTTGGTGGTGGTGGAGTGTTAGTGTGTGTTGTGCTGGTTCGAGTCGATCAGACACATCCCCGCTGACAATGATCCAGCACTCAAACCATACCTACACTGTGGTGGTCCTTTTGGGGTCCTGACCACTGAAGAGCAGGATTAAAGGGGGCGAGAATTTATGCAAGAGCCACAGATGGACTACAGTCTAGTTGAACTACAAAGTGCCCCTGTGTGGTCAGAGGAGCTGACAGAAGGGGCAGTGATTGTAGAAACAAGGACTTGTTCATAATGTTATGGCTACTCAGTATAACATCTTATATACAGTATATTCATCTCTGTATATCTCTCTTTCATATATATATGAGAGAGAGAGGGAAAGAGAGAAGAAGAGCGACAGGGGTATATCAATAACATGAGATGTAGCAGATGCTATTGCACTAATAATTGAAATGAAGGATTTTTAATTAACAATTATTATTAGTGAGCATAGCAGCACTGTATTAATTATTTGTATTAGCATATTTCATATGGCAGTACTGCTTCTAACTTATCACGGTGTAAACCAAAATGGTCCAAAATGAGCCTGGAGCTGGGGAGGTTTATACTCCTCTAGCCCACACTTGCCACTGAGCATAGCGACCTTAGGGTCAGGTGAAGCTGCTCCAATGCATCCCATTGCTATTCATGCTTTCCTGTGGAGAATAATCAAGCTGTAAGTGTACAGCTGAATGTGTGTGACCTCAGTGGTTGCACCTCAAAAAGTGTCTACAAACTTTTGGAAATGTGGAGTGTATTAAAGTAAAAAAGGTCTTTGTCTTTTTCTATAGGCTAAATATGACAGCAACAGCACGTAGAGCTATAAACTCCCGTTGATTAATGGTTGCACAAACAAAATATGGGGTCTGCATGGTATTTAATCTTCAAGTTCAAGTGCATTTACTCTTTTATGCTCTCTTCATCCCTCTCTCTCTCTGAGTCACTTTCTCTCACACAAGGACAAGTACATAGCTATATCCTCATAACCAATGTTCATATTGTTTTTTTTTCCAGTTTCTTGTTGGTCTGTATTGTCTAATTTAAACTTATCCACAGGAACCTATGCAATAGATTTGATGTATAAGATTTAACCTTATCTTAGTCATTTACAAGCCTGATTTAGTGTTCCTCAAGCATGACCTGACTTGAGGAAACCTGGAGCGTGATGATACTCAGCTGCATTCTATATTCTTATCCATGCTTTCATTACAGAAGTACCCAATCAAAGCTTGCGTTTAATCACATCTGGGTATATACACTGAGTTCGGTGAAGTTAATTCTCTCATTAATTCAGCGAAAGTGATTGTCTTTAACGGTCTAATTTTAACTTTAGGTGTTTGAGGTATTTGGAAGAGGGCAGCTGTCCTGTTCCTGCAGTGAGCTGTTTGAGCTGGAGTGTGTCCAGTGGACAGGTTACGATCTGTCTGTCTGAGGAAAGAGCGGCAGGCATTTTCAGCCTCAAACGATCACTTCTCGTTCACCTGCTGAACTGACACATGCCTCTTTAAAAGATATCATCCGTGTCCCAAAAACTTGTACCTCAGATGTAGTCATTTAGAAAGATAGAAAAAAATTATACATATATATATATATTTATATATAAAGAAAAAAGAAAAGCTGGATGTGTTCCAGTGATGTAAAGAAATGCATGGTTTTGTCTAGAAATTGCAATATGTGTCTGTGTCTTTACGAAAAATAGTGCAACCTAAAGAAAAACTGGTAAAAGGTACTAGAATTTGGGAATATTCAAGTAGCCCATGTAGTTTTCCTCTGTGATGTGATGTAATCATTCACAAGCACTCAAATCCTTTTGTGTTTTGCATCAGTCCTCTGTCCCAGACGTAGTAGCTCAGTTTATAGCTAACAGAGCTTAGATCTGTCTTAAAAGAGGACTTCTACTTTTTTTATGCTTAATAATAATGCTCAATACGTGCGTGAATATGAGTGAGAGAATGAGTGACAAGACTATTCCATTCGGTGCTTCACATGGTACTGACAATATACACTTTCCAATTGTCCGACTCTGTTTAGGGCTCAAAGTTTTAGATGTAATTTACTTTAATTTCGTTAAATTTTCATTGCTAAGATACCTGTAATGACAATGTAAAGACACCAGATGAGTTAACTCACAATTTGCACTTTTTTTTTCTACCAAAGCCAATATTTATCCACCTCGATTTAGGCCTGTTTGGTCCTCAGGGATGGTGTTTGGTTCATTAGAGATGAAACATTTACACTTGATTAAAGCAAACTCAACTAGTAGATATGACCGGAGCAGGTGGAGCAGATGTTCACGTCTGCCATTCTAGCAGCGTTCTCATGTTCTTTCACAGTAAACATACTCTATATTCCATATAATAAGCACCATAATGGAGCCTTACTTGATCTTTGATGTCGCTCCACCGTTTCCTGCAGTGCTCGCTCTGACTGGCCTGAGTCCTACTGCTCACCATGCAGCTTGAAAGAATACTGTAATTTAGCTTTGGTCTTGAGCGGTGGTTTCAAGCATTGCTACTGGAGAACCGTGGCTCTGCAGAGTGTAATCCACTACACCTGATCCAGCTAATGAGCATCTTCAGAAGTTGATTAGCTTGAGTGGGTGTGTTGGATTTGGGGTTAGAGATAAAACCTTCAGGAAGGTGACCACTGGTCTGCAGGCTCAAAGACAAACAGCAATCTAAACCCAGAAGACAGAATATCTAAGAACAGGAAGCTCCACCTCCTGGTCTGGTTTTAGTCCACAGGGTTATGTTTACACATCTTAGTGACAGTTTTATTAAAGTGCTCAATTTCCAGGTGCAAATATCACCTGGAGAAACCAAGCTGTGACAGTGGAAGCAGCTCCCACTCCCCCTGCCCCCAGGTGGGTAAAGGAGACTGTCATTTTCTTCTTGTAGATTTAGTGCAAAGATGTGATGTGGCTGAATATGCTTCACATATGCTGTGTGTGTAACTCAGCAGTGTGGCTTTTTTCCTTTCTTCAACTCCCCAGTGAAATTATACAGTCTAGATAAGATGTTGAAGATTGTGCAGGATTATAGCCATCAGTGCTAGTGTTGTAAAACTAGCTCCAGGCTCTAAATTTGTGTTTGATTTGCATACAAAACGAATACCATGTGCTGAATGAACATCTGCAAAATCTGTATGTATGATTTTGTAAAAGATCATTAAACATAGGGTAATTATAGACTTGGATTATAGAGAACAGCAAACTGAGCTAACATGGTAAAAATGTTTGAATTTAATGCTAGTTTAATTATCTCATGCTACTCAATAGCTAACAAGCTAGCTGAGCAGTCCACAAGCCAGCAAGCTACATCTGCTATGAAATGAAAGAAAACCTGAAACATATTGCAGAGTCTAAGGAGTTTTTTAATGTACAAAGATACGCAAACTAATACCGCTTACACCATGACATAGATTCTAGCTATGCGTTCCTCAGTGATGTCTAGTGATGGCTCTAACCTGTTTGGCACCTGAGGGAAAATATTTCTTTGCCACCTCCATTGGACACATACCAAATTCACTCTCCCTTCTGTGTATTTTCAAGATTACGACATGTTGTACAATCTGAGGGGAATTCAAAATATTTTAAATATTGATTAAGGGTTTAAGGTTTAGCAGTCAAAATAATACTACATTTACAGTACAAACAAGCTAACACTCCTGTGATATGAAATTACATAATTTCCGTTTTATTAAAGATGACACCACCAGCTCAGAAGGTTAGCAGCTTCTGCCAAAGCAGCTTAACTAAGTCTTCCTCGTAACTCTGAGACACTTTGCCGGAATGTCAGTCTTATGATTGAGTGAAGGAACAGTTATATTTTGACTATATAATGACCTTGTAATTCAGAGGATCCTGCAGCGCTTGGAGGATAAATGTTTGAAATACATATCAAGTTTAGGATATTTTATTTATGACAGGGCAAGATGTTTAAACAATGCCATTTATTTTTGTCATAGAGAAATCCAGCTTAGACTTGGAGTTGCTAATATGGGCAACTTCAGAGGTAACTTTTGCCTATGTTCACTATAGCAGGAACTACTACTAATGATGTCCCTAGGCACTTTCTTTCTGAATTAGACTGCAGTCAAGACTGGGGGAAGATTCTAGAAATCACATTTTGGGACAATCATTTTGGGACACCTGTGTGGTTGCTGTTTTCTTAACTGTGAAAGATGGTTTAACATATTTAGCTTGTGCAGAAGCTGCAATACAATCAGAGACAAAGGATTTGTCACAATCCAGTAGTTGACTGTGTTGCTGTTAATTGCACTCTCTAACCAGTTTATCATGCGCCACTTTCTTTATCAAACTTGTGCGTGTCTGCCACTGAGTCTGCTCAATGAACCGGACGAGCTGTGTAATGAAAAATGGAAAACACACAATGACAAACAAACCCACTCGGACTGAAGTGGGACATATTTTACCCTACGGTTCAAAGGAGAGAAACCTTTTTTTCACAGAATCACAAAAAGTGCTGCAGAAAGCCTCCCCCAATGTTAAGGTTGGTGTGCTTGGAATATTATTATACAATGCTTGGTTTGATGCATCCTTCTGAATTGAAATCTAATCTCTGCAGTAGATTGCCCGTTCTCTACATTCCTTACACACCTACATACGACTCTCAGAGCAATTGACAGTGTGTGGGTATGTAAAGAATATTGTAGTATCTCTCTAGCTTTGCTTGCTAACTGAGACACAAACACAAGAATGAGTTTGTGGGAATGGATTGCTGCATATGGTTCTAGACGTAGTAAACTACTGGTTCAAAAATGAATGTACAGCATTGTGCCAAAATCAGAGACCACCCTACATTTATTAACCACTCTGTCAAAATGATCATTAAGTACAAATGATTGGTTTTCAGGAGATATTTCTGAGGATATTAGATAATTCACTAGAGGAGCTTTGGAAACTGGAGTTCAAAGAAGTAATAAAGGTTGTATTGAATAGCTTTCATCTTTGAGCGACAGGAGAAAATCAAACTCCAATCTTGGTTCAGATAGGAAAATTAAGAGGCAACGAGAAGAGGAAAAAGACTAAAAAAGAAGAACATAGGCAAATAAACAAAGAAGTTGTTGATGTTCTCAGAAAATCACCCCAGAGCCCAGACCTCAGCATCACAGAATGTGTTTGGGGAAACGTAACCACCTTCTAAGACTGAATTATGGTGTGGCAAAATCTCTTTGCAGATTTCTTTAAGAAAATGAAAATGACTTTCTTATAGAAAATGGAAGCTTATGAAAAATGGAATGGAAATTTCTGAAAGATTTATATGATATTCCTGTACGTAATGACCATTTTACTTGCTAATGGAATAAATGAAGGCTGGTCTCTGCACAGTATTGTGACTGAATCTGAGAGTGTCTGGGTGTGTGAGAGTGTGTGTCGGGTTGGGTTACGTTCTGGTTTTGCCTGTGGAGCTGAAGTAGAATGAAGAAGCCCTGAATGGTGAATGTGGTTTGATGTGGTATGCCTGTCTGCCTCTAAATGATGTTCCTTCATTTTCCACACCATGACAGGAATAGACACAAAGCTCAGCTATTCCAGAGCCTTCAGTCTTTATCTTTTCCCTCTGTTTTTGACTTCTCCTTCTGTTTCTTCTGGTTAAGTCACACTCTGTTCCCGAGTCTGTCACCTACACCTGAAACAATGATCTGAACTCATTACTAACTCAGAAAAAGCCCTTCTATAAACGCACTTGTCTGAAAGGAAGGGCAAGCCTGTGACTTGACTCTGTGACATCTGTGCTTTCTCTCACTCCTCTCTCTCTCTCTCTCTCTCTCTCTCTCTCTCTCTCTCTCTCTCTCTCTCTCTCTCTTTTTTTCTTGGTGTAGATACATTGGGTGAAACTCAGATGCCTACCCATCTGCCTACCCTTCTGTAGATAGACCACACACTCTGCAAAATTTGATGTATTAGCAAGTGAAATTTTAATGTGTTCAATATATCTAAACACATCACGTCTAGTATTTGTAATATGTCTCATGATATTTCTAATATTAATATAGTAAGATTATATAATGAATGTAAGTTCTATGTGTTTAAGTAGTGCTGACCTGTTTAGGAAATAGTTTTCCTACCAATGCTAAGGTTGCATTTTAAACTATAATTATTTTCTATGATTTATTTATTTATTTAAGAAAAGCATCAAAACCATATTTCTGGCTAGAGACTTAAAACTAGGGTACTATAGCACCTAGCAACACCCCAGCAACCGCTTGGAACACCCTAAAACTATCTATTCACAAACTACCTACCATCCTAGACAAGCAACCACCATCCACCTATATCCTGATAACCACCTGGGATGTCATAGCAACCACCTTGCAACCACTTGTTGCTATTGCTCACTATCTGCCGTATTGGATACATTAATGACAACCCAACAACTACTTGGGACACCAAAGCAACAACTTAGTAACCACTTGGAAAGCTATAGCAACTGTCTAGCAACACCTCAGCAGCCATTTTGAAAATCTAAAGCAATCTCTCCTCTTCCTCAGGAAATTCACTTTTCTAGTTCTAGAACAAAATATTCACATCAAATATTAAAGCTGCACTGTGTTGCCCATCCAGGGTGTGTGCAAGGATCCTTATACCCAAGGATTCTGGGTAGGCTCTGGACCTTCTGTGACCTTGAATAGGATAATTTACAGATCACAGATGATTTACAGGTGGACCACGACCCTGAACTGGACAATGAGTGAATGAATGACTGAATTAAAGATGGTTACAGGAAAAATGGGGTCGTTTTAAAAACATTTACTCATAGTTGTTAGTTTTCTAGATAAATCATAATAAATATTATTTTAAGAAGTATAACAAGATTAAAACAAAGTATTAGATATATTGACTAGATTTAAGATGCTTTCTCTTGCAAATACATCATTTTTTGCTGCACTAATTTTTCCATCTGCCAGTCCAACAAACTCGTGTGACCTTATTTTTCTAATTTTTAGCAGGAGTTTGTTTGCTTTGCAGATGATGACCATTAGATTTACCTTCACTAATTGTTAATTGCACAATTTGTTTGTTTTTCAAAAATTTAAATGGATATTAAACATGGGTCATATTCACATGAAGATTGAATAAATGTTTTGTGTGTATGTGTGTGTCTGTGTGTACAGTGCCTGCTCCTAGAAGGTTACGTTTTAAGGAGCAAGGCTCCGACATGCTCAGTGTGTCCTGGAAAGAGCCAAAAGGAGAATTTGACAGCTACAGATTCATTTACAGCTCAGGTAAGAACCTATATTGCCTCGTGACTCACTTTTTCCCGCTCTGTTGGGTCCTTTGAGAGGATTCACACAGGAGAATCATGTGCTGGCCTTGCTTTCTAAACCTTGAGCATTTCTGTATTTGTTGTGAATATGTCTGCTTAAACTCTGCAGTGGTTCCTACATCGCAATCTTCTGGTTTCAAGACAAGAAACAACATCTGATGATGTATCCTGAATGAATGAATAGTTTTTTTGTATTATTTACATTAACTTGTAAATAAACAAATAGCAGGTAGCTAACTTTACTGTGACTGTGGTAATGTGGTTTTAAATAAGCTACACCATTAGAGAGAATGAATTAGTCAAACAACTTGTGAGGTGACAAAGACAACAAGCTAAAAGCTACATTTAGCAAGCTACCTTGCTACTAAGATACCTGACCTCAGTATGGCTTACTTCTTATATCAGAATTAATAAATAAACTGTTATCTGGCATCCATTTTGTACTTAATAATCATTTTATTTACAAATTTGTTCAGTGGCCAAAGTGAGAATTACACTAATGTAGTATTTAAATAGTATTTATCCTATGGCTCAGTGACTAGGCTAGCAGTCACGGCTGATTGGCATCACAGGGATTCCCTACGATTCCCAATTGATATGATCAGACGCAACACAGAATTTTTTAGGCTCAAGAAAATCTGAATTTTATTTCTGCACTTTCAAAAGTGCTATATTTTTGCTGTATTTAAAAGTTAACGGTTTATTTTACACTAGTGTTTTATGGATATCAGTATACGTTACAAATGCAGGTTTGAGTTTTAGGACTAGTTCAGAAATTCTCCAACCATAATAAATCACCATATAAAATATGTATTGTAATTTATGAATGAGATGAGCAAAGCTGTTTAAGGATGAGGACTGGCTGCTATTAGAACATCATATATAATCTCTTTCTTATTAACCTTTCATCCGTCTGGGCTAATTATACAGAAAGTCTAACTGGCTGCTCTCTCATTCGTCTTTATGGTTATAGATTAGCAAGAGTTTAACCTTAGACCTCTCTCTCAGTCACTTTCTCTCTCTCTCTCTCTCTCTCTCTCTCTCTCTCTCTCTCTCTCTCTCTCTCTCTCTCTCACACACACACACACACACACACTATATCTCTCACTCTCTCTCCCCCTCTCTTTTGCTCTTCCTCTAGTCTAACTTTGACTTTGTCTCTCCCTGTCTCTCTTTTTCTGCCTTTGTCTCTCTTGCTCTCCCTCTGTATGTGTTCAACCATCTCTCTCTCTTTCTCTTTCTATTTGTGACTTATTGTCTCTCTCATTTACTGTTATACTAGTCTCTTTTACTTTAACTGTTTTGTTTTCTCTCATACTTCTGTGCGTCTCTCTTTCACTCTCTCGTCTCTGTGTTCTCTCTCCTTCTGTCACAGTGTAGTTTATGTCTCTTTCTTTTGCTGTGTAATTTGTACTCTCACTTTCCCTCTATGTGAGTGTATCTCTCTCTCTCTCTCTCTCTCTCTCTCTCTCTCTCTCTCTCTCTCTCTCTCTCGCTCTCTCTCTCTCTCGCTCTCTCTCTCTCTGTCTGTCTCTATCTTACTCTCTCTCTTTTTGTGTGTCAATCCATTACTTTCTTGATCTTTACTCTTACATGCATTTGGCCTATAATTTTTTTGTTACATTTTTAATTAAAAATGTGTGGACTATTCAGAGAATTCAGAAAGAAAATAATAGGAACTCCTGAAAATCAGGGACAAACATTGATGAATTAATTGCTAATGAAGATCTTACAATTCCTTTCATGATTCCTCTGATGTATTCAGCGTCTGGCCTTTTTGCCCCAGTGTACTTTCACAGTATCTTTCTTTATGAGTTGCCTCATGGCGGCACGAGGCATTCAGTACCTCCTCGGTTAACACATAGCTGATCCTGCACTTCAAAAGAAACCCTTTAGCCGGTAGGTAATGAAATTCTGATGAGAATGATCTGGAACTTTCAGGTCTTGCTCGTAATGACGGCTGTTGGGTTACTGCAGAGGTAGAATTCTCATATTCATCAATTAGCAATCAAGATTTGTAATGTCATGGTAGATGATGATCAGAGATTAATTTAGAGGATTAAAAATAATTGGTATCGTTCTTATTATTTTGTCAGCTTGGAAAGATGATCATTTTCTTCTTGAAAATTACTGCAATGCATGATAAGTTTAGGATTCATAGACCTGTAGCACTGTGTACAGTTCCACCCATACACTGTTTACTCTTAGCTCTTCCACCCCAAACAACTGTCAAACATACATACACGTTATGTATAAGTTATGAATGTTTAATTCTAGTTTATCTTGCTCAAAAGTTTAAGTACAAGTATAATCCAAATATATACAGTACTGTGCAGAAGTGCAGAAGTCTTAGGTACCTAAGATAATTATAGATATTAAAACGTATGACTTCTCAGTAAAAGTGGTGCTTGTATAAACTTATATATAATCACAGTAAATACAAAAAAATATATAAAACAAATAAGAACATTTTTTCTATAAAGTAGTAGGTGAGAGTGAGTTTGAAGAATAATGTTTTGTTCAGATTCTCCTTGATTTACATGAATTTGTTAAATCAACAGCACACAGTTTTTTAAAATCATTATTTATTAACCTGTAAAACTAGGTATTGGATGATAACATCAAATAATACTGCCACGAGGAGAGATTTGGAAAAAGTTCAACCAACACATTCACACACAGAATCTCACACTCACTGGAATAATGTTATTGGGTTTTATTCTAAGGTTGGGTGTTATCTGTTGTTTGTTTGTTTGTTTTTTAGCAAATAAATATTTATTGCTCAGATTATGGTCTTTTTCAGCTTTTTAAATCTCATAAAACTTTCTCACAGTACTGTGCGTGTATATCTAGACCCCCATACCAAAGCACAATGATTAAACCGCTCAAACACATAATAATAAGAAGATTTCCTTGAGTTTAAAGCATTGTAGTGTGACTGAACAGTGCATACAATCGTAGCCAATGTCTAGATACTGAATTTTAAGTTGGGCAAATCAAATGACCACTGGACTCATTTTAACTGGAGTATAGAAGTAAAAAAAAGAACATTTGAGTGTTTAGATCACTTGTTCCATTCTCTTTCACTTTATCCAGGTAACTATCACATCACCTCTCGCACAGAAGTGGGTCAAAAACATGGCTAAAGTCACAAAACTGGCCTGGCTCTGATCCAGTTCTACATATTGCTTTGGCCCTGCTCCAAACCTTTCGACTACTCCCTACCCTTGTCTCCTTGCTTTAATTATCTGTCTGAATGGCTCCATCTGCATGGAGTGTGTACATACTGGTACACTTCATTTCCCCCAGCATTCTGTAATGACAATGATAAATTCACTGGAGTGCGCTGTTTGAATGGCTGTGCTAATGCAAGGTTCTCCAACTCCAGTCTAAACAATTTCTGCTTATATCAGTCTGATTAAGCCCATGAAAGACTTCATAATTGGTTGTGGAGTTGACTCAGAGTGTAAACTGTACTGTGTACACCACACATTTCACAAGCTGCCTTCCTTTTGGCTCTGTGGTCAGTTTGGAGGTCCTCCAGCTGGAAGCCACTGTTTGGGCCATTTCTTGGTCAGGCCCATCAGTAGCAAGGAATGAACACGGTGGCTAAATATGTAAATGAGGTTGCAGAAGAAGAAACAATTACAGTGGCCAAAATCCCTGACATTGGTACTTTACTGACATAGCTGTATGCAACATTATGGTCACCTATTTTGAAAGTACACTACATGGCTTACAGATGGTACACTCTGTCCCCCATAGGTTCTTACTCTTAAAGATTAAGAACATCAATTAAGAGGAACATCTAGGTGATGTTCCTTGTTGCTCCAGTAAGAGCCTCAACAATTCTAGGTAGGCTTTCCACAATATATTGCTGTGAAAATTTCATTGTATTCAATCCCAAAAACTACTGAGAGTTGGGAATGATGTGGGATGCTTAGTTCTGAATCACAAATGCCAGTCATAACAAAGAAACCACAGAGAACCACAGCTCCACTGCTCCCAAGCCTAATGCTGGGGGCTTTATATCCCTCTAGCCCTTGGCATTCTGCATGGTGATGATATGCTCTTGTGCTGTTCCAAACAGCCCATTGTATTGGCCAGTACTTTTCAAAGGAGATTATACAATCAGTTAAACTTAAAGGGCAATATTCTGCCCTGTTTCCATTTGTGAACACAGTTCTCATGTCTTAATGGAAAAGTCTGTGACTTGCTTTGGGCAAAATAACACAAGGATCAAACACCACAGAACCATTTTCATCTAAACAGTCCAGTTCAGAATGGCCAGTTTCAGCGCTTGATCCTTAAAATGAGAATACGCCACACACAGCTTGCCCAGAGCTCACACACAGCTCGCCCAGAGTGCACATACAGTTTCTCTGCTCATTTTCACTGGTTTTAGCAAGGTCCTTTGTCCTCTCTACTCGTTTTAGCCCGTTTTGACAGCTTTCTCAGGTCTCTGTTCTTCTTTTGGCTCTGTTTTCTCATGTCATTTTTTAACTCTGGTTGTGTCTGTTTTACATAATGATTGTAGATACTTTTAGGGGAAAACACACATTTGAATATACATTATAAATTAACATATATTACTGCATTCCTGTGGAAATACTGTACACATTTGAATCAAGTAAATTCAGTACTCTACATTGTCACAGTATTGTCTGTGTTTTTGACCAGCAGGAGGTGAGGAGAGAGAAGTCCAGGTGACAAAAGAAGAGGCCAAATATGTGATTTCACAGTTTGACCACACTAAAGAGTACACCTTCAAAGTGATCAGCCTCAGTGGCGGTCAGCAGAGTAAACCACTACTTGGCAGGTACAAAGGTAATTTAGCAATTTACCTTTATTCAAGTTATTTGCTTGTTAATGTTTAATTATGTGTTGAACTGTACAAGTATATTTACATATTCTGATGAGCAAATAATGTTTCTACACATATTGTGCAGTTTTTATTCTCACACTAGAGACTAATCCATCTGTTGCTCTCCATAATTAAATTGCCCCATCCACTCTGTTCTTCAATAGTCAGGACTCCCACAGAGGGGGTATCATTTGGAAGGTGCATCATTCTCAGTACTGCAGTGACACTGATGTGATGGTGGTGTGTTAGTGTGTGGAGTTTGTAAAGAGTTATGGTTAGATTAGTGAATGTTGTTTATGGGGGATGGTGTTATTGTCAGATTAGTGAATGGTGTTTATGGGGAATGGTGTTATGGTTAGATTAGTGAATGGTGTTTATGGGGGATGGTGTTATGGTTAGATTAGTGAATGGTGTTTATGGGGGATGGTGTAATTGTCAGATTAGTGGAGTGGTGTTTATGGGGGATGGTGTTTATGGTGGAGGTGTTATGATCAGATTAGTGGAGTGGTATTTATGCGGGATGGTATTATGGTCAGATTAGTGGGATGGTGTTTATGGTGGGGGGTGTTATGGTCAGATTAGTGGAGTGGTGTTTATGGGGGATGGTGTAATGGTCAGATTACTGGGATGGTGTTATGGACAAATTAGTGGAGTGGTGTTTATGGGGGGTGGTGTTAAGGTCAGATTAGTGGAATGGTGTTTATGGTGGGGGTGTTATGATCAGATTAGTGGGATTCTGTTTATGGTGGGGGTGTTATGATCAGATTAGTGGAGTGGTGTTTATGGGGGATGGTGTTATGGTCAGATTAGTGGGATGGTGTTATGGTCAGATTAGTGGGATGGTGTTTATGGGGGTGTTACTGTCAGATTAGTGGAGTGGTGTTTATGGGGGATGGTGTTATGGTCATAATAGTGGGATGGTGTTATGGTCAGATTAGTGGAGTGGTGTTTATGGGGGGTGTTATTGTCAGATTAGTGGAGTGGTGTTTAAGGGGATGGTGTTATGGTCAGATTAGTGAAGTTGGGTTTATGGGGAGAGTGTTATGATCAGATTAGTGGAGTGGTGTTTTTGGGGGGTGTTATTGTCAGATTAGTGGAGTGGTGTTTTGGTCAGATTAGTGGAGTGGTGTTTATGGGGGGTGTTATTGTCAGATTAGTGGAGTGGTGTTTATGGGGATGGTGTTATGGTCAGATTAGTGGAGTTGGGTTTATGGGGAGTGTGTTATGATCAGATTACTGGAGTGGTGTTTATGAGGGATGGTGTTATGGTCAGATTAGTGGGATGGTGTTATGGTCAGATTAGTGGAGTTGGGTTTATGTGGAGCGTGTTTAATGGTCAGATTAGTGGAGTGGTGTTTATGGGGGATGGTGTTATGGTCAGATTAGTGCGATGGTGTTATGGTCAGATTAGTGGAGTGGTGTTTATGGGGGGTGTTATTGTCAGATTAGTGGAGTGGTGTATATGGGGGATGGTGTTATGGTCAGATTAGTGGAGTGGTGTTTATGGGGGATGGTGTTATGGTCAGATTAGTGCGATGGTGTTATGGTCAGATTAGTGGAGTGGTGTTTATGGGGGGTGTTATTGTCAGATTAGTGGAGTGGTGTATATGGGGGATGGTGTTATGATCAGATTAGTGTAGTGGTGTTCATGGTGGGGGTGTTATGATCAGATTGGTGGAGTGGTGTTTATGGAGGGTGGTGTTATGGTTAGATTAGTGGGATGGTATTTATGGTGGGGGGGTGTTATGATCAGGTTAGTGGAGTGGTGTTTATGGGGGATGGTGTTATGGCCAGATTAGTGGGATGGGGTTATGATCAGATTAGTGGAGTGGTGTTTATGGGGGTGTTATTGTCAGATTACTGAGTGGTGTTTATGGGAGATGGTGCTATCATCAGATTAGTGAGTGGTATTTATGGTGGGGGTGTTATGATGAGATTAGTGGAGTGGTATTTATGGGTTTGTTATGGTCTGATTAGTGCGATGGTGTTTATGGGGCATGGTGTTGTGTTCAGATTAGTAAATGGTGTTAATGTGTGTGTGTGTGTGTGTGTGACACAGTCAGATTATTGGAGTTGTGTTTATGGGGGATGGTGTTATGTTCAGATTAGTAAATGATGTTAATGTGTGGGTGTGTGTGATAGGGTCAGATTAGTGTAGTGGTGTTTGTGGGTGAGTGTTATGGTCTGATTAGGTGCAATGAGTTTTACAGCAGAGTGTAAAAGTGTTTTATGTCCCACAGCTTCAAGGTCAGAAGTCATTGACAGCAGACCAGCGACACACAGAGATAAGCAGAACAACGAACCTGAACAAGACAATGAGATCCGCGAAGGTAAGGTCAAAATTCAAGCTGGGAATGACCTCTGAAAAGTGGGGTCAGACACAGGCATTAATGGACAGTAATGCAACCCATCTTGGGGCGGGGGGGGGGCAACTGTGGAGTGTGTGTGTGGGTATGTGCAGGTCTGTGAATGTCTAGGTTTGTGTGTGCATGTGTGTGTGTCTGTCTCAGCTGTTGGGTGGGATTGTGGTATGGTTGCCATGGCAACCCAGAAAAAGTCTCAAAAAAGCCTTCTAAAACTTGGAATAAAAGCAGAGGACATCCCATTGAAAATGACACCTGCTGCCATTGCCTCACTCTACAAAAGAGAAGCGACACCTAAGAAGAGGGAGACAGTAATGAGTTTGAAAATCAATCAGAACACCACCCTGAGGAGAGATGCGTCATAAAACCAAAAGCTGAAACAAGTTGTACACACAAGGTATGTCCAGTTTCCTTCATACTCTACTTTCTGGTTTGCTCTGTCTTTGAAAATGCCACATGTGCATGAGTAGCTCACCTACATAAACTGTCTGTTAAAGAGCCAATCGGGGCATGTTTGGTTTCATGCCTTTCAGGGGAGATTACACAAGCCATATGTGCAAAATTAAAGAACCGTGTCCACAGTGGATGCAACTTTAAGTACACTCTTAGAAAAATTGTCACTGTGGTGGTACATATTCAGTACATGTAATTAGGGAACAATTGTAGCATTCATTCATTGTCTGTAATCACTTATCTAGTTCAGGGTCTTAGTGGGTCTGGAGACTACCTGGAATCACTAGAGCAAGGCAGGAACACAACCTGAAAGGGGCACCCGTCCTTCGCAGGGCGACACACACTCACACATTCACTCACACACTCACACATACACACCTATGGACACTTTCAAGTCGCCAATCCACTTATGAACATGTTTTATTTTTTGGAAATCAAAGCACCCTGAGGAAACCCATGTGGACACAGGGAGAACACAACATTTTTGGGAGGTGTAAAGGTTATTAAATTAAGTGGTTTTTTTTTTACAAAAAAATGTTATTGTTTATATGTTTTTGTAACATATAATTAGAATAAAAATTAAAACAGCATTTATTCCCAGATTCTTCTTGCTTGCCATTTCCAAAACTATGCAATTCTTAGGCTAATTTTTTGTTGAATAAATTATCATGTTTTTTTTCGTTTATTTTTTTAATACTATGGTAAAAAGCAGGAGAATATTTGAATATTGAATTACGATTATACGCTAACATATTTGTATGAATAAAACGCAACCGTTCTTCTTATTAAATCCCACATTAATATGGATTAAGGCCCACTTAGACGTGTTATTTCAAGTTGACACTCTACTTAAACTTAAACTGAGTAAATATCTGATGGAAATTGATTTTTGGTTCAAATACATTGATTAGCATCAACACATTTGCATAATGCTAATGAAGGGCAATTCATCTTGAGAAATATTAGCATTTTTCATTGAACCGTTCTTGATCCACTGGATTGGAAAATTGACCTTGATGACATAAACAGAAGCTAAACTCACAAAACAGAAGAGGTCACCCAGACCTTGAGATTATTGCTGTGTGATTAGTTGGAAATCATGATTGATGGTGCGATTTTGCCAAGAATAAATGTTGTCTGCCTGTGAGTGGAGAACAGCCGAGTGTGTGGTTAGAGATAAATGACTCTTTTTATGCACGAGTATATGGAATGTGAAAGTTATTTTTAAGGTTTTACTACGTTCATGTGTGAGTAGAGGCCGCTGGTGGGTTTTTTTGTCACTGCATCACAGTGGAGTGTAAAAATGTCACATGTTTGGCCCTGTGTGTTTGATTCATGGATTAAGATGAAAGCTGGAATTCTGCTAAAGGCATTTGGCTACAGTAACATGGCATTAGTGGGAGACGTGTTGTATGTGTGCGTGCGTACGTGTGTGTGTTTGTGTGTGCCTCCGTGTGCGAGGCGCATGTGTTTGTGTGAGGGCTGTCATTATAGAGCTAACTGAAGAACTGAGAGAAAGCTAAAGATTCACCACAAACCTCATGTCCTCCTCTGAGCAACCTATGACAGAGTGAGCATGACAAAGGGAAAAGAGACAGAATAAGAGTGAGGGATAAAGAGAGCGAGAGTGAACGAGGGTGTGAGTGAACGAGAGGGAAAGAGAGAGAGAGAGAGAGAGAGAGAGAGAGAGAGAGAGAGAGAGAGGAGAAAACAATATTCATATTTATTCTCATCCTTTCACTCTCTTCCAGTCTGTTTCTCTTTCTCTTGGCTGCCTATTCATTGTTTCACTCTCTTCTCTTTCACTCTCTCTCTCTCTCTCTTTCACTCTCTCTCTTTCTCTCTCTCTCTCTGTCTTTCTCTCTTTCTCTCTCTCTCTCTCTATCTCTCTCTCTCACACACACTACCCCTTTATTCTTCCTCTTCACTTTGTGTTCTTCTCTATTTCTCTATTTTCGAGATTCTCTTGCTACCCACTTGTTCCTCTCTCCTATCTCATATTTTCTCTCTCTCTCTCTCTCTCTCTCTCTCTCTCTCTCTGTCATTTTACTTTCACCATCTCCTTTCTATTTTTGTCCATACCTCTATCTTTCCATTTCACTGTCTCTTGTCTCTTTTCCACTCTTTCGTCTTTCTGGCTCTCTCTCTCTCTCTCTCTCTCTCTCTCTCTCTCTCTCTCTCTCTCTCTCCTCTCTCTCTCTCTGTCTCCTCTCTCTCTCTCTCTCTCTCTCTCTCTCTCTCTCTCTCTCTCTCTCTCTCTCTCTCTCTCTCTCTCTCTCTCTCTCTCTCTCTGATATACATTTACACTCTTTCCTGGGGCCATGCAGGTGTGCCCTGTGCTTTGGACTATATACACCATGCTTTTACCCCATCCTCCCCACTCTCTTGCTCTCTCTATAACTCTCAGAACAGGAAGGATATTAGACACTAATACTGCAGCTCTAATAGACTTTCCTGGGCTATACTTTACCAGTCAACACCTGCTAACTACATATTGCATGCTTTGAGTCACATGTAGTCATGGTACCATTTACAGTACTGTGTGTGTGTGTGTGTGTGTGTGTTTTATTGTGTTGTTCCTCATAAACATGGGTTTCTTTCCATATGGTTCAGTTTGATTCAGGGTACCAGAGCGACATTACAACAAATCTCAGTTGATCTCATTACATCTCCTTTTTTATGTCAAAACCCTAGATGATGTATCACAATGTTGGCTGCAGACATATATTTTCGCTTTTGGGACAAAAGCTCATAGCTCAGTTCTTTATATTTATACACATTTTTTGGGCAACTTCTTTTTTTATTGTGTGACAAATCCATGTTGATTGCACCAATATAAATTGTGCAGAATTACCTGGAGTAAGTAATTAATGTATTGATTTTGTTAGCTTAACAGGGAGATATAAGTATTTTGGAGATACAAGGTTATGGTCTGAGAGTAGTGATATGTTTTTCATAAATGCGGTCATCCATCCATCCATTATCTGTAACCGCTTATCCAATTTAGGGTCGTGGGGGGTCCAGAGCCTACCTGGAATCATCGGGCGCAAGGCGGGAATACACCCTGGAGGGGACGCCAGTCCTTCACAGGGCAACACACACACACACCTACGGACACTTTCGAGTCGCCAATCCACCTACCAACGTGTGTTTTTGGACTGTAGGAGGAAACCAGAGCACCCGGAGGAAACCCACGCAGACACAGGGAGAACACACCAACTCCTCACAGACAGTCACCCGGAGCGGGAATCGAACCCACAACCTCCAGGCCCCTGGAGCTGTGTGACTGCGACACTACCTGCTGCGCCACCGTGCCACCCATAAACGCGGTCATACATAATGTAATACTCACATATTTTGTAAAGTATTTTCCCTTATGTTTTGAAACTTGTGACTGAAAATGTGTTCAGTCAGTCTGTTATTTGTGTGTTAATGCTCCTGCTGCAATTCCAACTGATCTTACAGTTAATAACACATTCATGTTAACATTGTAGTTTAACACTTTAAAACCTCTCTAGTAATCAGGCTGTTCACGTGTAGCTTCTAAATCAATACGTTCAGCTCTTTCAGCAGACCACGCTAGATAGAAATCTTGGGAGAACAATGGATACATTAATGAATACATTAATTTATGTCTATATCATTCTCTCTTGCTCTATACTAGTTGCAGCTTACTCTAGTTTCTCAGTGAGATTCAGTGGTGTTTGTGAGATTCTGTGGAAGATGGTGCAGTGTAGTGATACAGCAAATGAGATACAGATGAACAATAAAACACACACACACACACACACACACACACACACACACACACACACACATGTATTGTGTGA